>NW_025534074.1:0-285051 GCF_020615455.1 Coregonus clupeaformis
AAACAGTCTGTGTGTCCGCTCAGCACCGACAGCATCAGAGGGGTTCTGATACACAAGACAACAAGGTCATATTACAAACTGGTAATAACCAGGGTGAGTCCCAAATGGCAACCTATTCCCTATATGGTACACTACTTTTGACCCGAGCCCATAGGGTTCTGGTTTAAAGTAGTGCACCAAGTAGGGCATAGGGTGCCATTTGGGACGTAGACCTAGTGTCAAAATCTCTTTATTTCAGGAATTGTATCCAAAACCCAATTGACTTACTGTCCATTCCCGTCTTGAACGTCCACTGCACTCTGGAGGTCAGCATTTCCAATCAGCAAACGCAAACACTCAGATTGACCGTTGGCATATAAGGGCATTATTGTTGGGAGAGGGTTGTTGGGAGAGGTTGTGTCTTCTCTAGCAGGAGGTAAGCTTGGCTTCTTTTATGGCGCTGAGTAAAGCTTAACCCATGTATTTGATTGTAGGTAGGTAGCTGTAGTAAGTATTGTAGGTTAGTTTATTTAGGCAGTTATTTAGCGAGTTATTGTAGGTTTCTGTAGGTAACTATTGTAGGTAACTATTGTTTACGGCGGAGCACGAGGCTAGCTAGCTAGCGGGTAACTACTGGTAACGTTTAGCAACGGTGGATAGCTGTTTCCAATGTTATTTCACGCTTAAGAGTACCTGTAATTAAGCCAGCTAGCTACCTACCATTTCAGCCGTTTTTCTAACTTCATTATCTGAGGCATCAGCGTTAGGTAGTTAGTAGCTACTGTACTTAATTACACCTACTGATTGCAGAAGACAAATATCAGCCGGCGTCGGGTAAGTTTGGCTTTGTACATAGCTTGGGCTTTGTCGAGTAAGGCTTAATTATGTATTTAGAACGTAGTTGGTTATTGTAGGTAGGCATCGCGGGCTGTTGTGGATAGTTATTGTAGGTTAGCATTATATTCGGCTATGCCGAGTAGCATGAAGCTAGACAGCTAGCTAGCCGTGTCTCAAACAAAGTCAACACAGTAGCCATTGCTAGCTAGCCAACACGACTAGCTAACTGTACTGCAGCAGCTAAATACAATATATTTGTGCTAGCTAGCCAACGTTTAATTATTGCTGCGTTATGATAGGAACTAGACACAGACACGAATTATCTGTTTAGTGTGTTAACACACTATTGGTCGTTTGTTGTTACCAAGTATTGGTGCTAAACTGTGTTATTGGATGCTAGCATGCTTGTTGGCTATAGCGTCATAGCTAGGCATCGTGGGCTGTTGTGGGTAGTTATTGTAGGTAGCACGTAGCTAGCTAGCCGTTTTTCCAAACAAAGTCAACACAGTAGCCATTGCTAGTTAGCCAACACGACCAGCCAACTGTACTGTAGCTGCTAAATACAATATACTTGTGCTAGCTAGCCAACGTAATTCGTTAACACACAAATTATCTGTTTAGTGTGTTAAACACACTACTGGTAGTTTGTTGTAACCAAGTATTGGTGCTAAACTGTGTGTTATTGGATGCTAGCATGCTAGTCAGCCATGGTGTCATATTTAAATCAAATCAAATCAAATCAAATTTTATTGGTCACATGCGCCGAATACAACAGGTGCAGACATTACAGTGAAATGCTTACTTACAGCCCTTAACCAACAGTGCATTTATTTTAAACAAAAAAAGTAAGAATAAAACAACAACAAAAAAAGTGTTGAGAAAAAAAGAGCAGAAGTAAAATAAAGTGACAGTAGGGAGGCTATATATACAGGGGGGGTACCGTTGCAGAGTCAATGTGCGGGGGCACCGGCTAGTTGAGGTAGTTGAGGTAATATGTACATGTGGGTAGAGTTAAAGTGACTATGCATAAATACTTAACAGAGTAGCAGCAGCGTAAAAAGGATGGGGTGGGGGGGCAGTGCAAATAGTCCGGGTAGCCATGATTAGCTGTTCAGGAGTCTTATGGCTTGGGGGTAGAAGCTGTTGAGAAGTCTTTTGGACCTAGACTTGGCACTCCGGTACCGCTTGCCGTGCGGTAGCAGAGAGAACAGTCTATGACTAGGGTGGCTGGAGTCTTTGACAATTTTGAGGGCCTTCCTCTGACACCGCCTGGTATAGAGGTCCTGGATGGCAGGGAGCTTTGCCCCAGTGATGTACTGGGCCGTACGCACTACCCTCTGTAGTGCCTTGCGGTCAGAGGCCAAGCAGTTGCCATACCAGGCGGTGATGCAACCAGTCAGGATGCTCTCGATGGTGCAGCTGTAGAATTTTTTGAGGATCTGAGGACCCATGCCAAATCTTTTTAGTCTCCTGAGGGGGAATAGGCTTTGTCGTGCCCTCTTCACGACTGTCTTGGTGTGCTTGGACCATGATAGTTCGTTGGTGATGTGGACACCAAGGAACTTGAAGCTCTCAACCTGTTCCACTACAGCCCCGTCGATGAGAATGGGGCGTGCTCAGTCCTCTTTTTTTTTCCTGTAGTCCACAATCATCTCCTTTGTCTTGGTCACGTTGAGGGAGAGGTTGTTGTCCTGGCACCACACGGCCAGATCTCTGACCTCCTTCCCTATAGGCTGTCTCATCGTTGTCGGTGATCAGGCCTACCACTGTTGTGTCGTCTGCAAACTTAATGATGGTGTTGGAGTCGTGCCTGGCCATGCAGTCATGGGTGAACAGAGAGTACAGGAGGGGACTGAGCACGCACCCCTGAGGGGCCCCCGTGTTGAGGATCAGTGTGGCAGATGTGTTGTTACCTACCCTTACCACCTGGGGGCGGCCCGTCAGGAAGTCCAGGATCCAGTTGCAGAGGGAGGTGTTTAGTCCCAGGATCCTTAGCTTAGTGATGAGCTTAGAGGGCACTATGGTGTTGAATGCTGAGCTGTAGTCAATGAATAGCATTCTCACGTAGGTGTTCCTCTTGTCCAGGTGGGAAAGGGCAGTGTGGAGTGCGATAGAGATTGCATCATCTGTGGATCTGTTGGGGCGGTATGCAAATTGGAGTGGGTCTAGGGTTTCTGGGATTATGCTGTTGATGTGAGCCATGACCAGTCTTTCAAAGCACTTCATGGCTACAGACGTCAGTGCTACGGGTCGGTAGTCATTTAGGCAGGTTATCTTAGAGTTCTTGGGCACGGGGACTATGGTGGTCTGCTTGAAACATGTTGGTATTACAGACTCAGTCAGGGACATGTTGAAAATGTCAGTGAAGACACTTGCCAGTTGGTCAGCACATGCTCGGAGTACACGCCCTGGTAATCCGTCTGGCCCCTGCGGCCTTGTGAATGTTGACCTGCTTAAAAGTCTTACTCACATCGGCTACGGAGAGCGTGATCACATAGTCGTCCGGAACAGCTGGTGCTCTCATGCATGCTTCAGTGTTGCTTGCCTCGAAGCGAGCATAGAAGTGGTTTAGCTCGTCTGGTAGGCTTGTGTCACTGGGCAGCTTGCGGCTGTGCTTCCCTTTGTAGTCTGTAATAGTTTTCAAGCCCTGCCACATCCGACGAGCGTCAGAGCCAGTGTAGTATGATTCAATCTTAGACCTGTATTGACTCTTTGCCTGTTTGATGGTTCGTCGGAGGTCATAGCGGGATTTCTTATAAGCGTCCGGGTTAGAGTCCCGTTCCTTGAAAGCGGCAGCTCTACCCTTTAGCTCAGTGCGGATGTTGCCTGTAATCCATGGCTTCTGGTTGGGGTATGTACGTACGGTCACTGTGGGGACGACATCATCGATGCACTTATTGATGAAGCCAGTGACTGATGTGGTGTACTCCTCAATGCTGTCTGAAGAATCCCGGAACATGTTCCAGTCTGTGCTAGCAAAACAGTCCTGTAGCTTGGCATCTGCGTCATCTGACCACTTTTTTATTAACCGAATCACTGGTGCTTCCTGCTTCAGTTTTTGCTTATAAGCAGGAATCAGGAGGATAGAGTTATGGTCAGATTTGCCAAATGGAGGGCGAGGATATTTAGCTAGCTGAACAAAGCAAGTTGAGTCTATTCCTTGAAACATTGAACTGCTGTAGTTCACAACAATTCTAATTTCTAAAGTGGAAGTTGGGAGAGTTTTTATTCGGGTGGTTCAGTGAAACAATTATAGTTTCTGAGGTGTAAGTTTTGGCGAGGGAGGCCCTACTCTCTCCTTTCCCTGATGTTTAATTCATTTCATTCCGATCTCCTCTGCATTATTGTAGCCATTTGCTACAGCCTGTCAACTATGCCTCTGCCTATCCCTGTTCTCTCCTCTCCGCACAGGCCACACAAACGCCTCACACCGCGTGGCTGCTGCCTCTCTAACCTGGTGGTCCCTGCACGCACCCCACACCTGGAGTTCGTCTCCGGCAGCCTCTGGAACTGCCGTTCTGCGGCCAACAAAGCTGACTTCATCCCAGCCTATGCTAACCTCCATTCCCTCGACTTCCTGGCGCTGACGGAAACATGGATTACCACTGAAAACACTGCTACTCCTACTGCTCTCTCCTCGTCTGACCATGTGTTCTCGCATACCCGAGAGCATCTGGTCAGAGGGGTGGTGGCACAGGAATCCTCATCTCTCCCAAGTGGACATTCTCAATTTTTCCCCTAACCCATCTGTCTATCTCCTCATTTGAATTCCATGCTGTCACAGTCACTAGCCCATTTAAGCTTAATATCCTTGTCATCTATCGCCCTCCAGGTTCCCTTGGAGAGTTCATCAATGAGCTTGACGCCTTGATAAGCTCCTTTCCTGAGGATGGCTCACCCCTCACAGTTTTGGGGGATTTCAACCTCCCTACGTCTACATTTGACTCATTTCTCTCTGCCTCCTTCTTTCCACTCCTCTCCTCTTTTGACCTCACCCTCTCACCGTCCCCCTACTCACAAGGCAGGCAATACGCTTGACCTCATCTTTACTAGATGCTGCTCTTCTACTAATCTCACTGCAACTCCCCTCCATGTCTCCGACCACTACTTTGTTTCCTTTTCTCTCTCGCTCTCCTCCCACACTACTCACTCTGCCCCTACACAGATGGTAATGCGCCGCCGCAACCTTCGCTCTCTCTCTCCCACTACTCTCTCCTCTTCCATCCTATCATCTCTTCCCTCTGCTCAATCCTTCTCCCTCCAATCTCCTGACTCTGCCTCCTCAATCCTCCTCTCCTCCCTTTCTGCATCCTTTGACTCTCTGTGTCCCCTATCCTCCCGGCCGGCTCCGTCCTCCCCTCCAGCTCCGTGGCTTGATGACTCACTGCGAGCTCACAGAACAGAGCTCCGGGCAGCGGAGCGGAAATGGAAGAAAACTAAACTCCCTGCCGACCTGGCATCTTTTCACTCCCTCCTCTCTACATTTTCTTCATCTGTTTCTGCTGCTAAGGCCACTTTCTACCACTCTAAATTCCAAGCATCTGCCTCTAACCCTAGGAAGCTCTTTGCCACATTTTCCTCCCTGCTGAATTCCCCCCTCTCTCTGTGGATGACATTTACATTTACATTTTAGTCATTTAGCAGACGCTCTTATCCAGAGCGACTTACAGGAGCAATTAGGGTTGGCAGACATATCAGTATGGATGACGGATCACCACCTCAAGCTGAACCCTGGCAAGACGGAGCTGCTCTTCCTCCCGGGGAAGGACTGCCCGTTCCATGATCTCGCCATCACGGTTGACAACTCCGTTGTGTCCTCCTCCCAGAGTGCGAAGAGCCTTGGCGTGACCCTGGACAACACCCTGTCGTTCTCCGCTAACATCAAGGCGGTGACCCGCTCCTGCAGGTTCATGCTCTACAACATTCGGAGAGTACGACCCTGCCTTACACAGGAAGCGGCACAGGTCCTAATCCAGGCACTTGTCATCTCCCGTCTGGACTACTGCAACTCGCTGTTGGCTGGCCTCCCCTGCCTGTGCCATTAAACCCCTACAACTCATCCAGAATGCCGCAGCCCGTCTGGTGTTCAACCTTCCCAAGTTCTCTCACGTCACCCCCCTCCTCCGCACACTCCACTGGCTTCCAGTTGAAGCTCGCATCCGTTACAAGACCATGGTGCTTGCCTATGGAGCAGTGAGGGGAACGGCACCTCTGTACCTTCGGGCTCTGATCAGTCCCTACACCCAAACGAGGGCATTGTGTTCATCCACCTCTGGCCTCCTGGCTCCCCTTCCTCTGCGGAAGCATAGTTCCCGCTCAGCCCAGTCAAAACTGTTCGCTGCTCTGGCACCCCAATGGTGGAACAAGCTCCCTCACGACGCCAGGACAGCGGAGTCACTCACCACCTTCCGGAGACATTTGAAACCCCACCTCTTTAAGGAATACCTGGGATAGGATAAAGTAATCCTTCTACCCCCCCCCCAAAATTGTAAAGTGGTTATCCCACTGGCTATAAGGTGAATGCACCAATTTGTGAGTCGCTCTTGATAAGAGCCTCTGCTAAATGACGTAAATGTGCCCTTGAGCAAGGCACTTAACCCTAATTGCTCCTGTAAGTCGCTCTGGATAAGAGCGTCTGCTAAATGACTAAAATGTAAATGTAAAAATGAGATGATTGACCGTTGGTAGCTAGAGGAGGATAAACAGAGAGGATATAAGAATGTGAGATGATTGACCGTTGGTAGCTAGAGGAGGCTAAACAGAGAGGATATGAGCTGATTGCTGGACGACTATTACCTTCACATGAACAGACAGATTTCTAGAACAGTGGTATTGGTAGATGACATCCTCATGATGTTAACACAGCAGATAATAAAAATTTTGGGGCTGAGGCCCTCGAAGCCTGTCACCTGCTAGCTGTGTACCTGGCTCTGGATAGAAGTCCCCCTGTGCACTGATCTAGGATCAGCTTACCCTCCCCAGATCCTCAGCAATAATGACAAAAAATGACCTTAGATCAGTGTGTAGTGGGCATTTTCACACTATGCTATATAATATCCCTAGAGTGGACATTGGCATCCTAGCAACATGACCAAACAAATGTCCATCTTGGTAAGGAAAACTTTTGAATGACAGAATCTCTAGGTCTTACGTGATATCCTATGCGTACCTGCAGCGTGGATGGGGGTCCTCTTCAGGGTGAAGTCTTTAACCAGGATGGAGGCTCCCTGGTTGATGAGGACGTCAACACACACCACATGGCCTTTAAAGGCAGCCAGGTCCAGAGGGGTGCGCCCCTGGCTGTTCCTCACGTCTAGATCCAGCAGAGACTGAACCAGGACCTCCATAGCATGGTGGTGGCCGTGGTACGCCTGAATGGAAACAAACACACAGTCTGAAGCAAAGTCCAGTGGTATGCCTGAACAGATATACACTCCTAATATAATCAATGTCCTATAGTAGACCAGTGGTATGCCTGAACAGATATACACTCCTAATATAATCAATGTCCTATAGTAGACCAGTGGTATGCCTGAACAGATATACACTCCTAATATAATCAATGTCCTATAGTAGACCAGTGGTACGCCTGAACAGAAATACACTCCTAATATAATCAATGTCCTATAGTAGACCAGTGGTATGCCTGAACAGATATACACTCCTAATATAATCAATGTCCTATAGTAGACCAGTGGTACGCCTGAACAGAAATACACTCTTAATATAATCAATGTCCTATAGTAGACCAGTGGTATGCCTGAACAGAAATAGTCCTAGACCCCTAAAGTAGACCAGTGTCTCTCAAATCGGGTGCCCATTTTTCTCCCGCCCAGCATCAACATCGAAGGTCCCTGTCAAGCGTTAGATTTAGAAACAAACACTCTACTATTGGTCAGAGAAGGATTGTTGTTTGGTACTCCAAAAATAGCAATTTCTGCACTAGGCTGCAACTTTATATCAAATGCTTCAGAAAGGGTTTTAAATAGTGGACAACTAATCTGCCAGACGGGGACAGGACCAGAACATGTGGGTCAAGTCCGCCAAGGAGCTTTTACACCTGTCACATGTACCATCAATATTTGGGTAGAATTTGGACAATCTGGCCTTACTGAAATGGATACGGTAAAGTACCTTAAACTGTATAAGGCTGAGCTGGGCACAAGAGGAGCTTCCATTTACCCTCAGTAAGGCATTTCACACTCAGATCGGATTTTATTCAAAGCCTCCTCTGAACAAACTCAAGCATACAACTAGGGCTGTGATGGTCATGGAACTTCAGGTGTCGGTGATTGGCGTGTCTTATGTACGTGGTCATCGACCAAACTGACAGCTGACAGGGGGGCGGGACGGACATTAGCAAAGGAAAACATTAGCGCGTTTAGGCCAGTCTTGCTCTCAAGTTTGGGGAAGCTCATTTTCTCCATGAAAAAATATCAAGCATTCCATGCATCATCACATTTGCAAACTTATTTTTTATTTATTTATTTTTCACCTTTATTTAACCAGGTAAGCCAGTTGAGAACAAGTTCTCATTTACAACTGCGACCTGGCCAAGATAAAGCAAAGCAGTGCGATAAAAACAACACAGAGTTACATATGGGGTAAAAAAACATAAAGTCAAAAATACAACAGAAAATATATATACAGTGTGTGCAAATGTAGCAAGTTATGGAGGTAAGGCAATAAATAGGCTATAGTGCAAAATAATTACAATAGTATTAACACTGGAATGCTAGATGTGCAAGAGATTATGTGCAAATAGAGATACCGGGGTGCAAAAGAGCAAAATAAATAACAATATAGGGATGAGGTAGTTGGGTGGGCTAATTTCAGATGGGCTGTGTACAGGTGCAGTGATCGGTAAGGTGCTCTGACAACTGATGCTTAAAGTTAGTGAGGGAGATAAGAGTCTCCAGCTTCAGAGATTTTTGCAATTCGTTCCAGTCATTGGCAGCAGAGAACTGGAAGGAATGGCGGCCAAAGGAGGTGTTGGCTTTGGGAATGACCAGTGAGATATACCTGCTGGAGCGCAGACTACGGGTGGGTGCTGCTATGGTGACCAATGAGCTAAGATAAGGCGGGGATTTGCCTAGCAGTGATATATAGATGGCCTGGAGCCAGTGGGTTTGACTGACGAACATGTAGTGAGGACCAGCCAACAAGAGCGTACAGGTCACAGTGGTGGGTAGTGTATGGGGCTTTGGAGACAAAACGGATGGCACTGTGATAGACTACATCCAGTTTGCTGAGTAGAGTGTTGGAGGCTATTTTGTAAATGACATCGCGAAGTCAAGGATCGGTAGGATAGTCAGTTTTACGAGGGCATGTTTGGCAGCATGAGTGAAGGAGGCTTTGTTGCGAAATAGGAAGCCGATTCTAGATTTAACTTTGGATTGGAGATTCTTTATGTGAGTCTGGAAGGAGAGTTTACAGTCTAACCAGACACCTAGGTATTTGTAGTTGTCCACATACTCTAGGTCAGACCCGTCGAGAGTGGTGATTCTAGTCGGGTGGGCGGGTGCCAGCAGCGTTCGATTGAAAAGCATACATTTAGTTTTACTAGTGTTTAAGAGCAGTTGGAGGCTACTGAAGGAGTGTTGTATGGCATTGAAGCTCGTTTGGAGGTTTGTTAACACAGTGTCCAATGAAGGGCCAGATGTATACAAAATGGTGTCGTCTGCGTAGAGGTGGATCTGAGAGTCACCAGCAGCAAGAGCGACATCATTGATATACACGGAGAAAAGTGTCGGCCCAAGAATTGAACCCTGTGGCACCCCCATAGAGACTGCCATAGGTCCAGACAACAGGCCCTCCGATTTGACACACTGAACTCTATCTGAGAAGTAGTTGGTGAACCAGGCGAGGCAGTCATTTGAGAAACCAAGGCTATTTAGTCTGCCAATAAGAATGCGGTGGTTGACAGAGTCGAAAGCCTTGGCCAGGTCGATGAAGACGGCTGCACAGTACTGTCTATTATCAATCGCGGTTATAATATCGTTTAGGACCTTGAGCGTGGCTGAAGTGCACCCATGACCAGCTCGGAACTTATGTAAAATAGCTGACTATTCCTAATGTGATTAGTAAATTGGATAGTCATAATTTAGGCTAATAATATAACTCAATCACAGGCTGTTCAATGCAGCGCGTGGTGGAGTAGGTTTCTTTTCACTGGAAAAATGTGGCCTTTTATTATTTTAAAATCACTCAATTCTACTACACTTTATATGACTAGAGAGATTAGCAGAATCTTTTTCAACACGACTTTCAAGTGGCACTGACCCAGTGATAAAGACAGTGAATATGCACACTCACCGGGGATATAGCCGATGCCAATAATACTGTTCCCTCAATTAAGTTGAGGATTTTGATCATTAAAAAGACATTAGTATTTTCATCTTCTTCTCTTTGAAGCAATAAGCCAATTGCTTTCCAAACTGTTTTCCCTCCATTGTATTTAGAAAAATTGCGATATGCCTGGTTGAGCCTCTCTTTCACTGACATTCACAACTCAACAGTCATCTATTTGGAAGCCTATTCGCCGCACCCGCTGCCTTCCGACAGGCTACGCGATTTAAAACAATCCAGAAGAAGCTAATGATCATGCTTTCTGGTATAGTATACACACGTAACATGTAGGATTCCCAGAATATGTTCTATATTCTCATTATTAACTCATTATAATCAGTGGTTTAATTAGAGTATGATTGGCTAAATAAAACAATGGGCCTATGGTAATGCAACATTAAGTGATTCAAGGAAACTAGCCTATTTTGTTTGTTTATTTGCTCGGGCATCTGAATTACAATGATTCATGAACAATAATTTTGCATAGCTTATTCTTTTAACATTGAATAGCCTATAAAAATGGTTATTACAGCTTAGTTATTAAAACTTAATTTCTCAAAAGAATGAGGTTGTGAATTGGGAGGTTCAGCTCGGTCTGGGCCTTACTAGGTCCCTCTGTTAAATCGCCAGCTCTGCTAAAAAGTGCCCACCAGAGTTCTACATAGGCCTAGAACACGGCCTGTGCTCTAGCTTCACATTGATGGTGACAGCGAGATGGAGATTGTGGCCAAAGCAATTTAGCCAAGGCCAGTTCAGTTGCCTCACTTCAGCCACAATGTTGGCCCCGTTGTCTGTGGCGATACAGGACATTAGATTTTCGTCAAGGGCCCAGTCAAGGAATTCCGAACGCAGGGCTTCGGAGAGTTTGTCGGCTGTGTGGTATTCCGGAATGTAGGTTGTTTCCAAACAGTTGGATTTCAGTGTCCAGTCTTTCGTCAGATAGTGCACTGTTAGGTTCATGTAAGGAGTCACATTTACACTTGACCACATGTCCGTATTCAGTGCAAAAATAAACAAATCTACATCCTTTAGCTCTGTCTGAACCTCCCCCTTCACCTTGTTGAACAAGGTAGGGACCGCTGTTTGAGACAAATACTTTCTCCCCGGTAACTCGTATAGTCTGTCAAATTTCCAGAGCATTTATTTGAAGGCGGGTTTCTCCACCGTTCGTAAAGGCACCATTCCTATGACTAAATAACGAGTTCCAGTGTCTGGCAGTGCTCGCCACTTATCGGTGTCCCGTTTGTGGTGCTGGAATTCTTAGTAGGTAGCCTATGGGTTTTGCGCTTATTCTGCAAACAGGCTGGTCCAAGTCATCTGGTTCTCCATCGTCGTTAGGTGTGAAACTGAAATGTGCCCAAACAGGTTGTTATGGTTTTTTTTTTGCAATGAGAGCCATCTTTTTCACCTCACTCCTCTGATCTACTGTAACAATGAAAAAGATCAGAGGTGAAGGTCAGAGGCTACCCACTCACCCCCAGCCTGTAGGCTATAGATCTAGAGGTACTATAGTTACCCCCGGTCCCCACTTTTCACCTCACCCCCCCTCTTCAATTAACCTGAATAGACCTTCAAAGATTCTCTCCTATTCGCGCATAGAGCAGATTTGGTGATTGCGGTGCATCAAAAGATAGTCCATCTATTAAACTGTCTATATCTCCTCCAATTAAGTCAGCAAAACAATACCATATAATCAAGAGTTAACACTCCCGCTATGGATAAAGTATATCTACATTAAAATAAAAGGTGATAAAACATTTTATGGAGAGAAAATCATACTTGGTTTTGACGGTTATTTTATTTTCATGGCGTTCTTCATCCAAAACCGTCAATGTCACGGTTATCCAATTACCGTCACAGCCCTACATACAACCATTGTAAGTAATCGGATGCACAGTAAGCTCAACGTGGGGATAGGACAGGTATAAAGTGTAGACTACAGTGTGTAATCATGTCCATGCTAATTGCTAACCTCCTGGTGTCCACTGAAGGCTGCATGGTGCAGCGCCGTGAGCCCGGCCCGGTCTGACACGTTCACGTTGCTGAGGAGAGGGACCAGGGCCTCGGCACAGCGGACTGCCTTATTGGCCGCAGCGATGTGGAGCGGCGTTTGCCAGTTCTTGTCCCTGGCGTTCACGTCAGTAGAGTGTTTCAATAACACCTGGACAGCCTCCTACAGGAACACAGTTCAAATCATGTTCAACTTTGTTTAAAGTGCATTTAAAAATCACAACACACTTAACAGTCAAACACATATGCACAGAAGTGTGTGTGAGGGCTGACAGTATCAGTACACGTACCTCACTGCAGGAAGCCACGGCCCGGTGCAGAGGAGTGAGCCACTTGTTGTCTTTGGCATTTACTCTGGCTCCTGGGACACAGACAGAAAAACAGGTGACAGACCGACAGGGGACAGACCGACAGGGGACAGAGACTATAGGGTTAGTTAGGCCACTGGGGTTGATGAGGCAACATCCTTTAAATTGCTGGAGCACAGAAAGGATGTGTCCAAAACAACACCCTATTACCTTTATAGCTCACTACTTCTGACCAGGGCCCAGGTCAAAAGTAGTGCACTATATAGGGAATAGGGTGCCATTTGGAACGCGCAGAAAGCCTCTTGTAGAGCGCTATTCCGGGACGGGGACTTTCATTACACAGCATCACTCTAAAGAAAATGTCACTGAGTGGAGAGGAGTAGGAGGAGCCCAGCCAACGTGAGACGAGGTGCAACACAAAATCATGAGGGCATTCGGAAGGAAAAGGTTTGACTGTCGCTCACAGTTAAAATCTGGATGCTTCACTTATCAAGTTAAAATAGGGACGTTTCAGCTGTCAACGGCCTTCATTAAAATGACCTCTTAAACACATCAGCTGCACATAAGATCTGAATGGGGATAAGTATGAGGGAAACATTCACATTCAAACACAACCAGCATCAAAACAGAAGTCAAAGTCCGACGGACATGAGTCGTAGCGTAATCCATCTCATCAATGATAACCTTACCTGATAGTATGAGAAGCTCTAGAATTTCTGCATCTCCTAGATAGGCAGCTGCATGCAACAGTGTCCGCTTCTCATTGTCCTGTAGGGAAGAGCAAAGAAGTGTTATAGCCATTTCATATTCAGCTAGTATACAGGAATACATTCGTACTAGTTTAGCAATACATTCTTATGGCTTGGATAATTCAGCTGAATATTTATGGCTCTAACTAGCCTATACTGCAACTAGGCTACGTACTGCAACAAGGCTACGTACTGCAACTAGGCTACGTACTGCAACTAGGCTACGTACTGCAACTAGGCTACGTACTGCAACTAGGCTACGTACTGCAACTAGGCTACGTACTGCAACTAGGCTACGTACCGCAACTAGGCTACATACTGCAACTAGGCTACATACTGCAACTAGGCTACATCCTGCAACTAGGCTACGTACTGCAATAAGGCTACGTACTGCAACTAGGCTACATACTGCAACTAAGCTACATCCTGCAACTAGGCTACATACTGCAACTAGACTACATCCTGCAACTAGGCTACATACTGCAACTAGGCTATATCCTGCAACTAGGCTACATCCTGCAATAAGGCTACGTACTGCAACTAGGCTACGTACTGCAACTAGGCTACATACTGCAACTAGACTACATCCTGCAACTAGGCTACATACTGCAACTAGGCTACGTACTGCAACTAGGCTACGTACTGCAACTAGGCTACGTACTGCAACTAGGCTACGTACTGCAACTAGGCTACGTACAGCAACTAGGCTACGTACTGCAACTAGGCTACGTACTGCAACTAGGCTACGTACTGCAACTAGGCTACATCCTGCAACTAGGCTACATCCTGCAACTAGGCTACATCCTGCAACTAGACTACATCCTGCAACTAGACTACATCCTGCAACTAGGCTACATCCTGCAACTAGGCTACATCCTGCAACTAGGCTACATCCTGCAACTAGGCTACATCCTGCAACTAGGCTACATCCTGCAACTAGGGCTACATCCTGCAACTAGGCTACATCCTGCAACTAGGCTACATCCTGCAACTAGGCTACATCCTGCAACTAGGCTACATCCTGCAACTAGGCTACATCCTGCAACTAGACTACGTACTGCAACTAGGCTACATCCTGCAACTAGGCTACATCCTGCAACTAGGCTACATACTGCAACTAGGCTACATCCTGCAACTAGGCTACATCCTGCAACTAGGCTACATCCTGCAACTAGGCTACATCCTGCAACTAGGCTACATCCTGCAACTAGGCTACATCCTGCAACTAGACTACGTACTGCAACTAGGCTACATCCTGCAACTAGGCTACGTCCTGCAACTAGGCTACATACTGCAACTAGGCTACGTACTGCAACTAGGCTACATCCTGCAACTAGGCTACATCCTGCAACTAGGCTACATCCTGCAACTAGGCTACATCCTGCAACTAGGCTACATCCTGCAACTAGACTACGTACTGCAACTAGGCTACGTACTGCAACTAGGCTACGTACAGCAACTAGGCTAAGTACTGCAACTAGGCTGCGTACTGCAACCTAGGCTAAGTACTGCAACTAGGCTACTTCCTGCAACTAGGCTACATCCTGCAACTAGGCTACATCCTGCAACTAGGCTACATCCTGCAACTAGGCTACATCCTGCAACTAGGCTACATCCTGCAACTAGGCTACATCCTGCAACTAGGCTACATCCTGCAACTAGGCTACATACTGCAACTAGGCTACATCCTGCAACTAGGCTACATCCTGCAACTAGGCTACATCCTGCAACTAGGCTACATCCTGCAACTAGGCTACATCCTGCAACTAGGCTACATCCTGCAACTAGGCTACATCCTGCAACTAGACTACGTACTGCAACTAGGCTACATCCTGCAACTAGGCTACATCCTGCAACTAGGCTACATACTGCAACTAGGCTACATCCTGCAACTAGGCTACATCCTGCAACTAGGCTACATCCTGCAACTAGACTACGTACTGTAACTAGGCTACATCCTGCAACTAGGCTACATCCTGCAACTAGGCTACATACTGCAACTAGGCTACATACTGCAACTAGGCTACATACAGCAACTAGGCTACGTACTGCAACTAGGCTACATCCTGCAACTAGGCTACATCCTGCAACTAGGCTACATCCTGCAACTAGGCTACATCCTGCAACTAGGCTACATCCTGCAACTAGGCTACATCCTGCAACTAGGCTACATACTGCAACTAGGCTACATCCTGCAACTAGGCTACATACTGCAACTAGGCTACGTACTGCAACTAGGCTACATACTTTCATACCCCCCGTGGGAATCGAACCCACAACCCTGGCGTTGCAAACACCATGCTCTACGAACTGAGCCGGCCATTCCCTCCCCTACCCTGGACGACGCTGGGCCAATTGCGCGCCGCCCCATGGGTCTCCCGGTCGCGGCCGGCTACGACAGAGCCTGGATTCAAACCAGGATCTCTAGTGGCACAGCTAGCACTGCGATGTAGTTCCTTAGACCACTGCGCCACTCACAGACTGAGTATTGCTGAGTATTGCTGACCAGAGCCTTCTCTAACAAAGTCAAAACTTTCTTTAATGTCCCACCCTCAGATACAGATGGTGCCTGGTCTGGTTCACGGCCACATTGAGAAAAAGATGACACATTAGGTCTTTTCACAGGACCCACTCCCTCCTGAGGGCAGTCAAAAACAGCAGCAACCTGCTGTGAAAGTTGTGTTCTACATGCTTTACGTTCCCCTTAACAGTTCATCCAACCGATCCTGTACCTCACTGGCTGTCCAGTCACCGAATGGGTTTGCTCTTGAACACTTGGGCCAACTCTTTATCAGGACAGTTGGGTACAAACATGACTGCCAACTCTGAGCACTGATTGGGTAAGGTCCTGCCCTCACTCACAAGGTACTGTTCCGCTGCCTCTGCAGCTTTGTTAAGCCTAATCCAGAAATCTATTGGACCCTCATTAGCATATGGTTTGATTGAATAGAAATCAGCTAATGGCATACCTGAGCAGACAGTATCCCCAAAGTGTTGCTTGAAAACACTGAACACCGCCTTAACATCTGTGACAACAACGTTGTTACGCTTCCAGACTTTGGTCACATCCCGTGCCCTCCCCATGAGCCTAGACATCACCTCCCCAACATTCCCAGACCCAGTGTAACCCCTCTTCTCTAGGTAGACTTCCATTAACTCCTCCCACTCCAGGACAGAGTACTTATCTGAGCCATCACCCCTAAAAAGAGGTGGAGCACTAACATCTGACTTCACAACCAGATTCAGCTTGGACGCATCAATAAAGGTTGACTCACACTGCTCAGGCAGGGGAAACTTCTGGGGTTGGTGAGGGGGACGGGCAGGAGAAAGACTTGAAACCCCAGGCTGCAGTAAACTCGCTCTGATAGATTCTCCTATCTCTGAACCAATCTGCTTAATAAGGTCACTAAGCTGACTCGGAGGCGTCCCATTATCACCGAGTACTGTGGATGATGGTACATCAAAAGACAGAGGTGGGATACCCTGGTCAGGTGGAACAAACAGCCTACCCCTCCCAGTGCTTGCAAACTCAGGACTAGCAAACGCTCTACTCCCAGGAGCTGACTGTACAATTGGTGTAAATGGAAGGACACCCCTCCCTCTACCCACACTAAAATCCCCAGCATAACACGTCTTATGGATTTGAGAATCTTCCATGGCTCAACAGAGCACTAAAATACAATGTAATTTAGTGCATTCAAATACCCAACAAAATAAATGCAATAACAAATTCATCCAAAACATACAAATAAGCACGAATACCTGTATCTAATGAATATGCTACATTCACTTTCACTGTTTACAGTATATATTCACTTACAGTAAGCCATCAACAAATTCACATGCGCAGGTCGTGCACCTCATCCACATGCACAGCTCCGGCGGTCGGCTTGAGCTGACCAGTCGGCAGGTCACGTAATTAGGACACTGCCACAACTGGAATTCTGATGGTTGGATAATTTTTATTCGACCTGCACACGAAGAGACAACACACAATATGTTAGCTCTTGGTGCAGCCACAGCTCTCGGGCACCTTGCTAGTTGAAGGTCAGGCAAAGAGAACAGGTGCTGCATGCACACATTCAGTGCCTAACAACACACTATACAATACAAGTAAAATGATATACAACATAATTCTGACAAAATAAAATGACATAACTGCACACGAAGAGACAACACACAATAGCTTAGCCCTTGGTGCAGCCACAGCTCTCGGGCACCTGCGTGAGCACATAGAAACTCACTCAAACACTGCCCCAAATACTCCCGAGTTACAATAGGTACCCTAATTAGCGAGCTCGGTGAAAGTTGTTAACATACATCTTTATATTGTCCACATTGTAACAAAACCTGTAGTTGCGTAACAGCACTTTGTGTAACTTTACCACAGTTTTATATTGACAAATTACGGCGCCACGGACAACATACCTTGCTAGTTGAAGGTCAGCAAAAGAGAACAATAAGAGGGTACATAAATACAGATAACCCGCGATGGACCAAACCAAAATATACACAACTTTACAATTAGGTGTATTTGCAATATAGATACATAAAAATGTTTGTACACCAAAAAAATAACATTAGCTATGTAGCTGTAATTAAATAAAGAAACCACATTGAATTATTATTATTATTAACTTATTAACATCCCCTCTTGACCTGGCCTACTTGAACTGTCCTTGTGTGCAATTTGGTGCATAATCTAGGGGAACAACATCACACTACTACACATATAATTCAAGTCATACCTTTATTGTCATTCATGCTCTTATTTTTAACCTAGTAGTTTTGCAAAAGTGTAACCTGCGTCAATTCTAGGAAATATTGGAATAACGTGCTTAAGAGGAGCCCTGACACGCACAACAGGATAAGACAACTACCACATTTTAAATTGACAATCATTGATTTAAATGGATGTGGTCAATAGATTTGTATAGACATATATACTAATTTAATTTAACTTGTAAACCAAGGTTGGATTAGTAGGTCTATGCAACATGCACCTGGATAACCGCGTCATGAATCGGAACGGGCTCCAACGTCCTCGTATACACATTATGACAAAATAAAGATCTAATATTTCACGAAATAAAGACATAGAAGAAAACAGGTTCTAGAAACTCAATTTCTCCATGGCAATAGAATGTAAACATGTAAATTGCGCCAAACATATCCAAATATCGCCTACAAGTCAATTCTCAGCGCAGCATATTGGACGACTCCACAGGCATTGATCATTCGCGACTTTAAGTCATTCCTGTTATCTCTAGAGCATCCCGTATATTTATAGCGCTGCATTTCGTCCCCCTCTGACCATGGATAGGGTTGGGAGCATTCCTGAGTTCACTTATGGTCCCACTAAGGTAATCTTAGGAGATATTCCTTTTGGCATACTGTAAATGCCTGTGCATAATGTACCTAATAAAGCATACTTATTTTAATTATCTTCAAAGGAATTCTGTAGAAGCAGCCTTTATTTTCAGACTCTGCAGGCCTGCTGGGAGGAAGCATATTACAATAAACAGGTAAGATTCATCCCACAAAAACAGTAACCACAGAAAAAAAATAGATAGATTTAATCCCAAAACAAGAGTTTTATTTCAAGACAGTTTAGAGAAGATGGTCATAAGAGTTTTTAATATCACTTGCAAATTGTGAGACATGAGCAGTTGTGAAATGTTGCGAGAGGCCCTTCTGAAAGCACATTATATGGTCTTTAGTGGCACGGTCTCACACCTTACCTCATCTTGCAGAAAAAGTTCATGGTCCACTATCTGCTGCTCCAGAGTCGAGGCCAGGTCTCGCCCCATGTCACCATGGAGCACATGAGCGACTGGCTGGTGTCTCAGGGCAAAAAATCCCTTAGGGAGAGGTGAGTACCACGTCAGCTCTCACCTTCACTGCCATTCTCTGTCACCAGCAGCACTCCAGGAGGTGTGGGTAAAATAAACAACAGATAAATAGGAAGCCAGGAAAGTTGAAATGCTTTGTGTTTTATTTGAAGGGTGTGGAAGGAAACCCTGGAGGAGGGGAACGAACTCGCTCGGCTGGTAAGAGAATGAGAGTTAGAGACTTAGACTATCAGTCAGTGAGCTCCTTTCTAGCCTTTCAACAACTAGTCAGTACAGCAGAATATATCTGTTGTGAAATTACACTAATGGGACTTCCTGTTTCCTACGGCAGACCTGGGAAGTAAACACCTGCCTAAAAATGATTGACATGGAGCACAAGGCTGTCTGCAAGCTCCGCCGCTCTATGCACACCACCTCTCCAGCTGGAGCTGACATGTGAGTTCCATGTACTGCCCTGCATACAGCTTGCTCCATTCATCTACACATCTGGAGCTATGCAGAAAATAACTAGGGCAGTGTTCTCTGTGTGAACATTGCACATCGTTTAGCTTTCTCTGCTGCTTTTTGTTGATTTCAGCGACCCCAAGGTCCACATCATCGTGGAGAGAGCTGTGAGGAGCATTCTGGACAAGCTGTCCAATAAGCCCTGTAGCAACCTGCTCAGCCCATCCCAGGTGGTGGTGGAGCTGGTGCCCAGGATCCTCCTGGCCCTGTGGCTTCAGCCAGAGGAAGGCCATTCAGATCACCCCATCCTCCTAAGCGGGATGGCTGTGAGTATGGTGGTGGCCGTAGGGGAGAAGCTCTCCAACACGTTGAAGGCCTCTTCTCCTCACACCCCTTTCTCCCGGGCTGCTGCTTTTGACTCTGTGAGGTCGATCCTCGGGAGAATCAGCCAGTCCTTCTCCCTGGATGACCTCAAGACCCCTTTTTTTATGAGCTCTGTCTGTGCCTTTGTGGCGGACGAGGTGAAAAGCTACTTCCAGCCTACTGCAGACACCCTGCGAGTTCCCCCTGTCCTAGTGGTGGCCTTCTCTGCCACACTACCAGCTGATATCCAAGCAGGTGAGTAGCACTCATAGAAAGCACTCTGACAGATGCCTTTTGTCATGACATCCTGGTGCCTTGTAGTAGTAGAGCCAATCAGGATTTTAATTGTCACCCTAACACAGATGCAGACCAGGCTTCTTCCCACCTGGAGGTTGTGGAAATCCCCCATAACACAGAGGCAGACCCAGCTTCTTCCCACCCGGAGGTTGTGGACATCACCCCTAACACAGAGAAAGACCCGGCTTCTGCCCACCTGGAGGTTGAGGGATTCACCCCTAACACAGAGTTTGACCCAGCTTCTCCCCACCTAGATGTTGTTGACATCACCCGTAGCAGAGAGGAAGACCCGGCTTCTTCCCACATAGTGGTTTTGGACATCACCCCTAACACAGAGGCACACCTGGCTTCTTTCCACCTGGAGGTTGCTGACAAAACCCGTAGCACAGAGGCAGACCCGGTATCTTCCCACCTGGAAGTTGAGGACATCACCCCTAACACAGAGGCACACCTGGCTTCTTCCCATCAGGAGCTTGTGGACATCACCCCAAACACAGAGGCAGACCCGGCTTCTTCCCACCTAGAGATTGCGGTCATCAACCCTAACAAAGAGGCACACCTGGCTTCTTCCCAGCTGGAGATTGTGAACGTCACCCCTAACACAGAGGCTGAGACGGCTTCTACCCACCTGAAGTTTGTGGACATCACCCCTAACACAGAGTCAGACCCTGCTTCTTCCCACCGTATGGTTGTTGACATCACCCATAACTCAGAGGCAGACCCAGCATCTTCCCACCTGGAGGTTGTGGACATCACCCCTAACACAGAGGCAGACCCGGCTTCTTCTCACCTGGAGGTTGTGGACATCACCCCTAACAAAGAGGCACACCTTGCTTCTTCCCACCTGGAGGTTGTGGACATCACCCCTAACAAAGAGGCACACCTGGCTTCTTCCCACAAGGAGCTTGTGGACATCACCCCTAACACAGAGGCTGAGACGGCTTCTACCCACCTGAAGTTTGTGGTCATCACCCCTAACACAGAGTTAGACCCGGCTTCTTCCTATCAGGAGCTTGTGGACATCACCCCTAACACAGAGAAAGACCCGGCTTCTGCCCACCTGAAGGTTGAGGGATTCACCCCTAACACAGAGTTTGACCCAGCTTCTCCCCACCTAGATGTTGTTGACATCACCCGTAGCAGAGAGGAAGACCCGGCTTCTTCCCACATAGTGGTTTTGGACATCACCCCTAACACAGAGGCACACCTGGCTTCTTTCCACCTGGAGGTTGCTGACAAAACCCGTAGCACAGAGGCAGACCCGGTATCTTCCCACCTGGAAGTTGAGGACATCACCCCTAACACAGAGGCACACCTGGCTTCTTCCCACCTGGAGGTTGTGGACATCACCCCAAACACAGAGGCAGACCCGGCTTCTTCCCACCTAGAGATTGCGGTCATCAACCCTAACAAAGAGGCACACCTGGCTTCTTCCCACAAGGAGCTTGTGGACATCACCCCTAACACAGAGGCTGAGACGGCTTCTACCCACCTGAAGTTTGTGGTCATCACCCCTAACACAGAGTTAGACCCGGCTTCTACCTATCAGGAGGTTGTGGAAACCACCCCTAACACAGATACAGACCCGGCTTCTTCCCACCTAGAGGTTGTGGACATCACCCCAAACACAGAGGCAGATCCTGCTTCTTCCCACCTGGAGCTTGTGGACCTCACCCCTAACACAGATGCATACCCTGCTTCTTCACTCTTGGAGGTTGTGGACGTCACACCTGAAGAAAAGCCTCTCATGGTGGCCGTCTACGCCACTCTGCCATCTGACATCCAAGCAGGTGAGTAAGACTTATAGAAAGCACTCTGACAGGTGCCGTTCATCATGATAACATGTAAAGTGTTGGTCCCGTGTTTCATGAGCTGAAATAAAAGATCCCATTCAACTGGCCAGTGTTTAGAACCTACGGTTTGCATTTATTTACATTCTGTCCCGCTTTTGTCCCTTTCCAGAGGATGTTGCTGTGGTCACCCTGGACGTCACCCCACACGTCACCAAGGACGTGACCCTGGATGTTCCATGCAGGGCGAGGAAAGGGGCAGTCCAGCGTTTTTTTTGCAGGCTTTGGAGGGCAGTGTGCTGCTGCGCTTGCCACAAGGAAGAGGAGGAATAATATTAATTATTCATTAGACCAGAAACAGGATTGAACCATATACCATTAAATTCTTTGCATTATAGTTGCCTTCAATTCTGATTTTCTTCTGTTTAATTCTTAATTAATTTCAGAACATTTCTCTAAACTTTGTGGAGTAGGTTGTATAAATAGGTGGGAAACATCCCAATCCCAATCTTAATGCTTTTAATAATTAACTTATTACATTTTTTTTAGATGTATTATTTGACAAAAAAGTGGAGGGCGCGACAAAAAAACTTTAATCATCATAGAAAACTCTTGCTCACTATTAAAAATGCATTGTTTTATTTAAGCAAGGTTCAAAGATTAACGTTTCGGCCTAGTCTATGACAATATGCAAGTTGTGTTTGCCCAGTTAAAGGGGGACCCAGACTCACCCTGGTTCTTGAGGGTTGCAGACACTGAATAATTATCATTTGAAATAAATGGCACTTTTCAAGTCTTGACTAAAAATCTTTAATGAATATGAATTTAAATACAATTGACTTGAGGATCAGAGCAGGCAGGCTGACTGGCTTGCCCTGAAGGCCCTCTGCCTCTACCTCTGTGTGGTTAATCTCAGCCAAGAGGTTGTATGGGTTGTCTGTCTCTCTCTGGGTGTGAATCACTATCACTATGACCTCTCGCTCCGCCTGCCCGTTGGCCTGATTAGAAGGCTTCCCCTCTCATTCCTTGTTCACAGGAGCAGGGGTGATGGCATCCGGGGTAACCTCCTCCTCTCCTGTATCTAACCCATCTTTCTGGCTGTGAGTTCGACTGAGGTCACTCGTTCTCTCTCCCAGGGTGTTGGATAGTTTCTCCTCCTCTGTGTCTTGTGTATTTTCTACATTGTAGAATAATAGTGAAGACATCAAAACTATTAAATAACACATATGGCATCATGTAGTAACCAAAAACGTGTTACACATATCAAAATATATTTCAGATTTGAGATTCTTCAAAGTAGCCACCCTTTGCCTTGATCACAGCTTTGTAGATACAGAATAATACGAAATGTTCTGAGACCAGGTTGCGCTTTCACCTCCCCCGGTAAGAGGGGAATAAGGCAACCTCAGAGTTACATTCAAGGATACTTTATTGACACACACGGATGAAATGGACATGGAAAGGTAGTGGAATGATAGTGGTCCTGTAATGGACAGATAACAGGGGTAATGAATATGCACAATATCTGATAGCACAAGTAGAGCAACAACGCTATTAACAAAGGAAGGGCTGTATTAATGGCATAATGCTACCTGCGGAGTATTACACAACACAGTAAAACACAGAGAGGCAACTTACAATAGGCAATGGTAGTAAATATAAAGAACAACAAGTAAGAATGATATACATGTTACAAACTCACTTTGTGCACGTACACTATCCCACGGTATATCTGTGCATTCAAATTGTCATCGATAAATGCAATTGTGTTCATTGTCTGTATTTTATGCCTGCCCATACCATTAACCCCACTGCCACCATGGAGCATTCACAACGTTGACATCAGCCAACAGCTCGCCCATACGCTGCTTTACAAGTGGTCTGAAGTCGTGAGGCCAGTTAGAAGTACTGCCAAATTCTCTAAAGCCGCCTTGGCTTATGGTTGAGAAATTCACATAAACGTATCTGGCAACAGCTCTGGTGGACATTCCTGCAGTCCGTAAGCCAATTGCACGCTGCCTCAAAACTTGAAACATCTGTGCATTGTGTTGTGTGACAAAACTGCACATTTTAGAGTGGCATTTTATTGTCCTCAGCACAAGGTGCACCTGTGTAATTATCATGCTGTTTAATCAGCTTCTTGATATGCCATATTTGTCAGGTGGATGGATTATCTTGGCAAAGGAGAAATGCTCGCTTACAGGGATGTAAACAAATTTGTGCACACAATTTGAGAAAAATAAGCTTTTTGTGCAAACGAAATATTTCACGCTTTTATTTCAGCTTATGAAACATGGGACCAACACTTTACATATTGCGTTAATATTTTTGTTCAGTGTAGTTATTTGGTTGGGAGAATGGGATCCTATCTGGGCTAGCTAAAGCCAACTTCATGGTTAGTAGTATGACAGAGAAAAAATAACAAGACAAATTTAAACATCACAAATCTGAGGGGGCAGGTGACCCTGTGCCCCCTTTGGGCATGACGTCTCTGCTATCAACCACATCATTCTGTCTCCGTGAATATTCAAAACAGACACATTCATTCAGGTCTGGTACTGTTCCTACCATATAGATCAGGGATGGACAATTCCTGTCCTTGGGGGCCGGAGTGGTGTCACACTTTTTCCGCACACTCTAGGAGCTCAGATGCAATAATTTAATAACCTAATAACCAAAGTTTCGACAGACAAGCTGTCTTCATCAGGGTATCCTGACGTTGGTTATTAAGTTATTAAATTATTGCATCTGAGCTCCTAGAGTGGCGGCTCTCCTTTTCTTTTTCAAGTGTTCTACTCCGATAGCCAGCACCTCGCCTAAATAGGTGTGCGTTTCTTTCGCCTCCATATTAATCTGGTACTGGTCCTACCATATAGATCAGGCATGGACAATTCCAGTCCTTGGGGGTCGGAGTGGTGTCACACTTTTCCCCATCCCTAGCAAACACAGCTGATTAAACTTATTGCATTCTAAACTGAAGCCCATGAGTACTTGATTATTAGAGTCAAATGTGTTAGCTGGGGCTGGGGAACAAGTGTAACACCAATCAGGTCCCGAGGACTGGAGTTGCCCATCCCTGATATAGATGCTCTGTTTGCACACATCGAGGGATGTGGTGACAGTGGAGACAAGGGAACACACATAAACTGCTTTGTCCTTTTAGAAGGTCGTCATAATCCTTACATAAATATGATGTGTATGCAAGAAATGCAGAGCCACTTCCAAAAAAACATATTGACAGAGTCTAGTATCTAGTAATCTAATAAATTAGTTTTCAACCCCTTTGTTATGGCAAGCCTAAATAATCTCAGGAGTAAAAATGTGCTTAACAAGTCACATAATCAGTTAGATGGACTCACTATGTGTGCAATAATAGTGATTTTCAAACGACTACATAATCTCTGTACCCCACACATACAATTATCTATAAGGTCCCTCAGTCCAGCAGTGAATTTGAAACATAGATTCAACCACAAAGACCAGGGAGGTTTTCCAATGCCTCGCAAAGTAGGGCACCTTTTGGTAGATGGGTACAATTAAAGCAGACATTGAATATTCCTTTGAGCATGGTGAAGGTATTAATTACGCTTTGGATGGTGTATTAATACACCCAGTCACTACAAAAATACAGGCGTCCTTTTCTAACTCAGCTGCCGGAGAGGAAGGAAAACTATCAGGGATTTCACCATGAGGCCGATGGTGGCTTTAAAACAGTTAGAAAGTTTAATGGCTTTGATAGGAGAAAACTGAGGATGAATCATCAACATTGTAGTTACTCCACAATACTAACCTAATTGACAGAGTATGCACTCACTTAACTGTAAGTCGCTCTGGATAAGAGCGTCTGCTAAATGACTAAAATGTAAATGTAAAAGAAGGAAACCTGTACATGCATTGTGTTTGCAATAAGGCACTAAAGTAAAACTGCAAATAATGTGGCAAAGAAATTAACTTTATGTCCTGAATACAAAGTGTAATGTTTGGGGCAAATCCAACACAACACATCACTGAGTACCACTCTTCATATTTCCAAGCATGGTGGTGGCTGCATCATGTTATGGGTATGCATGTCATTGGCAAGGACTAGAGACTTTTTTAGGATAAAAAGAAACGGAATAGAGCTAAGTACAGTCAGAATCCTAGAGGAAAACCTGGTTCAGTCTGCTTTCCAACAGACACTGGGAGACAAATTCCCTCTTCAGCAGGACAATAACCTAAAACACAAGGCCAAATATTCACTGGAGTTGCTTACCAAGATGACATTGAATGTTCCTGAGTGGCTTAGTTACAGTTTTGACTTAATTCGGCTTGAAAACTTATGGCAAAAAAAAAAATGGCTGTCTATATAATGTATATTGCATATATTTTACAATCCAGTTGTGCAAAGCTCTTGGAGACTTACCCAGAAAGACACAGCTTTAATCGACTCAGGGGTGTGAATACTTATATAAATGAGATATTTCTGTATTTCATTTCCAATACATTTGCAAAAATTTCAAAAACGTGTTTTCACTTTGTCATTATGGGGTATTGTATAGGGGTGTAACGATTCGTTTTAACAACGATTCGATTTGTATCACGATTCGTGGTTGTCGATACGATTCAAGGACGATATTGGTTCATTTAGAACGATACGATCCGAAACGATTCAGTGACTTGAAATCGATTCAGTAACCTTTTAGCATTTTAATGGCTGGCAATAGTCTTGATATTTATAACAGTGTGTTATGATTTAACTGGATAGAACCCAAATGCAGACAAGTACACCAAGCCAGAGAAGTTTTAACAGGTTTATTATAATGTTCAATAGTCCAGGTTTCCAATAAATGGGGAAGAGCAAGTCCAGGTTACAGGGAGGGTACAGATCCAGGTCAGGGCAGGTGTGGTACCGTAATGTCCTAGTGTCCGTGGTGAGTCCAAAGGAGAGGCCCGATAGTGGAGAGCAGGATGGTGGTGGCAGGAGTGAAGCGGAGGCAGGAGTCAGGTTCCAAATATCTGTGGCACAGGAGAAAAAGTAAATAAACAGTCCAAAAAAACACAAGAGCGAAAAACAGACAGGTTGAGTCGGCAGCGAGACTAACATGGTTGTCTTGACTATGATCTGACGATGAGTGGAAAGTTTGACCGGGTCTTAAAGGCTGAGGTGATTATGGTGAATGAGCTGCAGCTGGAACCCTGACTCCCGCACACCAGACTTCACTCCTGCAATCAAGGACAGACAGAGGGGAGGGGGAGAGCAGAGAGAGAGCTACCTAGCAGCAGTAGGCCTAACAGTACCCCCCTCTACGGACGCCACCTGGCGGCCGACAGGGTTTATCAGGATGTAACCTATGAAACTCACGAACCAGAGCAGGATCCACAATGAAGCTCCTGGGCACCCAGGAACGTTCCTCAGGACCATAACCCTCCCAATCCACCAGGTACTGGAAACCCACGACCCCGGCGGCGAACATCCAGAAGTCGCCGGACAGTGTAGACCGGACCCCCACCCACGATCTTGGGCGGAGGAGGGGGACGAGAGGGCGGGCACAAAGGGCTAACCGACACAGGCTTAATCTGGGAAACATGAAAGGTGGAATGAACCCGTAGGGAGGCAGGAAGCTGTAGCTTAACCGCGCAGGGGTTAACAATAGACAGTATCTTGAACGGTCCTATAAAACGAGGCGCCATCTTCTTCGACTCCACCTTCAATGGAAGGTCCCGTGACTTCAGCCATACCTCTTGACCAGGAGAGTAACCGGGAGCCTGGGACCGGTGACGGTTGGCTTGCCTCTGCATGTACGCGAAGCTCGGGACAGAGCTACCCTGGCCTTCCTCCAGACCTTGCAGCAGCGGCGCATGTGGGACTGCACCGAGGGTACCGCAAGTTCCCTCTCTTGGGAAGGGAACAGGGGAGGTTGATAACCCAGAGCACACAGAAAAGGAGACAAACCAGAGGAAGCGTTAGTCAAGGTGTTATGAGCATATTCCACCCAGGGGAGCATGGAGCTCCATGACCCAGGGTTAGACCCAGTGACACAGCGAAGTGCGGTCTCCATCTCCTGGTTCGCTCTCTCGGCTTGCCCGTTGGTCTGGGGGTGATATCCAGAGGACAGGCTGGATGTAATGCCCAAAGCTTTACAGAAAGCTTTCCACACCTGGGAGACAAACTGGGGACCCCTGTCAGAGACAATATCCGTGGGTAGACCATGAGAGCGGAACACATGTTCAACCAAAATATCAGCCGTCTCTCTGGCAGTGGGCAGTTTAGGTAGGGCCAAAAAATGAGCGAACTTAGAAAAACGATCAATCACCGTAAGAATGACAGTCTTACCAGATGAGGGGGAAGTCCAGTGACAAAATCCATAGCGATATGCGACCAGGGCCGGCTGGGTATAGGTAGAGGTCGTAGATGACCAGCGCTGGCCTGGGTGGAGTTTTTACTTCGTGCACATACCGTACAAGCAGCAATGAAGGCTCGAGTGTCCGCCTCCATCGTGGCCCACCAGAACTTCCGTCGCACAAAGTCAAGGGTCCGCGAAACTCCAGGGTGACAGGTAAGGGGAGACGAGTGAGCCCACTGAAGTACCTGGGAGCGAGCAGACTCAGGGACAAACATCCGGTTAGGAGGACCCCTCCCAGGGTCAGCTTGATGATGTTGAGCCTGTCTAACAATCCCCTCGATGTCACATGTGATGACTGCAATACTGCAGGTAGGAGGCAAAATGGGTTCAGGGTTACTACCAGTATCAACAGCCGAATGAACACGAGACAGGGCGTCAGGCTTGACGTTGCGTGACCCAGGACGGTAAGACAGAGAAAAATTGAATCTCCCAAAAATAGTGCCCACCTGGCTTGACGGGGGTTGAGCTGCTTCGCTGACTGGAGGTAAGCCAGATTCTTATGATCCGTCCAAACGATGAAGGGTTGTTCCGCCCCCTCCAACCAATGTCGCCACTCCTCGAGAGCCAGCTTAACGGCGAGCAGTTCACGATTTCCAACATCATAATTCCTCTCTGCCTGAGAAAGTTTCCTTGAGAGAAAAGCACAGGGATGCAGTTTGTTATCTTCAGGAGAACGTTGTGACAACACTGCACCTACCCCAGTGTCGGATGCATCCACCTCCACGACAAACTGGCGGTCGGGGTCCGGCTGCATCAGAATGGGAGCCGAGGCGAAGCGATGTTTCAGTTCTTCGAACGCTGATTCGGCCCCCTTCATTCCAAGCGAACGGTCGTGAGATGGAGGTGAGAGCGGTGAGTGGCGCCGCAATGCGGCTGTAGTCCTTGATGAACCTCCTATAGAAGTTCGCAAACCCCAGGAATCGTTGAAGTTGTTTGCGGGTAGAGGGAGCTGGCCAGTCCGTGACAGCAGAGATCTTAGCTGGGTCCATCCGCAGCTCCCCCTGAGCTATGATGTAACCCAAAAAAGAGGTCTCAGACACATGAAATTCACATTTCTCCATCTTCACAAACAGTTTGTTCTCCAACAACCTTTGCAACACCTGGCGCACATGCAGTTCATGTTCCTGGGAGGACTCTGAGAAAATCAAGATATCATCCAGATAGACAAAAACAAACCGATTCAACATGTCCCGAAGGACATCATTGACTAGTGCCTGAAAAACAGCAGGGGCATTAGACAACCCAAAAGGCATAACCCGATACTCAAAATGTCCCAAGGGTGTGTTGAAGGCAGTCTTCCATTCATCACCCTTACGAATGCGCACCAGGTGATACGCATTTCGTAGATCCAGTTTCGTAAAGATGGTAGCACCATGAAGGAGGGGAAAAGCAGAATTAATCAAAGGCAGAGAATACTTGTTCTTAATGGTGATGTTGTTAAGTCCACGGTAATCAATACAGGGTCTGAGGGTCTTATCCTTCTTAGCAACAAAAAAGAATCCCGCTCCTACAGGTGACGAGGAAGGACGCATAATACCTGCCGCCAAGGAGTCCCGAATGTAGTTCTCCATAGCCTCCGTCTCCGGCCGGGAGAGATTGTACAGGCGACTGCTGGGGAGCGGGGCTCCTGGCTGGAGGTCAATGGCGCAGTCGTAAGGCCGGTGAGGAGGAAGAGAAGTAGCTCTGTGTTTGCAGAAAACGGATGCCAGGTCATGATACACGTCAGGAACAGCAGAAAGATCCATGGACTCCAGTGGAGGTTGAGGCACAGTACTGGCAGGAGTCTGAGCAGAACACAAACAATTCACATGACAAAATGTGCTCCATGAAACAATGCTACCTGTCACCCAATCAATGTGTGGATTGTGTTTTATGAGCCAGGGGATACCAAGGACCAGGGGAGTCTGTGGGCAGTCGATAATATGGAATTGAATGTTCTCCTGATGATTTCCCGACACTCTAAGACAAACAGGAACAGTCTGATGGGTAATGCGGGTCAACAATTGTCCATTTAGACCCTTAGCCTGCAGCGGACAGTCCATAGGAACAGTCTCCAAATCCATTTGTTGAGCCCACTCTCTATCCAAAAAGCTTTTCGTCGGCACCAGAGTCAATCAGCGCACTAACAGAGAAATTCTGGGACTGCCACTGGAGGGATGCCTGGAGCAGAATGCGGGGAGAAGAGGAAGAATCCGCTGCTCGGCTCACCAAAACTTCTCCCATAAATGATGAGCCGGCCCTTTTCCCGGACCGAACTGGGCAGGAAGGAACGAAATGACCAGCTTCTCCACAATACAGGCAGACCCGAGCCTGAATACGACGTGCACGCTCCTCTGAGGACAACCGTGCACCGACCCACCTCCATGGCTTCGGGTTCAGTGCTCCTCGTATCGACTCGGGAAGACACGGCTCTCTCCGTAGGGACGATGCAGGGAGGAGTTTGTTGATGACAGACAGGTTGCTTGGAACTAACACTCCTCTCCCGGCGGCGCTCCCCGAATCCGATTATCCAACCTGATAGTGAGTGAAATAAGATTATCCAGCGTAGGCGATTCATCATATGACACCAATTCATCTTTTAAAGTCTCAGACAAAGCATTGATGAACACTCCTTGTAATGCCTCGTCATTCCAACCACTCACTGCTGCTAAAGTCCGAAACTCCACTGCCATCTCCGCCACACTCACGAGCCCCCTGCCGAAGAGAAAACAACCGTTTCGCAGCCTCCTTGCCTCGTACGGGGTGGTCAAAAACCTTCCTCATCTCCGTGGTGAAGGCCACGTAAGCGTTGCAAATGTCCGACTGACTCTCCCAGACCGCGGATCCCCAGGCACGAGCGGAACCGCTAGTAGAGTTGATAAGGTAGGCAATACGGGCTCTTTCTGAGGCGTAGGTGAGGGGCTGTTGTTCAAACACTAACGAGCATTGAGTCAAAAAATCGCCACAGGTTCCCATGTTCCCGTCATAGCGCTCTGGAGCAGGAACAAAAGGCTCTCTGATCTGGGCTGAAGGGGTAGTAAGGGCAGACACTTGATTGGTGAGTAATTGAACCTGATTAAGCAGCACCTGACTGTCCTCAGCAATCGTCTTAAACAGGGTATCATGTTGGCCAAGTAGAATGCCCTGATTGGCTATGGCAGTCCAAATTTGAGTGCACTCTGGGGTGGTATCCGAGCTACTGTCTGCTGGGTTCATGTTGGTCAGATCATACTGTTATGATTTAACTGGATAGAACCCAAATGCAGACAAGTACACCAAGCCAGAGAAGTTTTAACAGGTTTATTATAATGTTCAATAGTCCAGGTTTCCAATAAATGGGGAAGAGCAAGTCCAGGTTACAGGGAGGGTACAGATCCAGGTCAGGGCAGGTGTGGTACCGTAATGTCCTAGTGTCCGTGGTGAGTCCAAAGGAGAGGCCCGATAGTGGAGAGCAGGATGGTGGTGGCAGGAGTGAAGCGGAGGCAGGAGTCAGGTTCCAAATATCTGTGGCACAGGAGAAAAAGTAAATAAACAGTCCAAAAAACACAAGAGCGAAAAACAGACAGGTTGAGTCGGCAGCGAGACTAACATGGTTGTCTTGACTATGATCTGACGATGAGTGGAAAGTTTGACCGGGTCTTAAAGGCTGAGGTGATTATGGTGAATGAGCTGCAGCTGGAACCCTGACTCCCGCACACCAGACTTCACTCCTGCAATCAAGGACAGACAGAGGGGAGGGGGAGAGCAGAGAGAGAGCTACCTAGCAGCAGTAGGCCTAACACAGTGTTTCATGCCTCCATGCAGACCATCTGGTATTATGAAACTTACCCATACCTACGTTTACAGCAGCCCCGTCTGTGCACACAGCGACCAACTTTGTCCAGTCATCCAAGCCTGTGTCCTGGAAAAGTCTCACAAGTCCGTCTGTTATGGCCTGTGCGGTTCGGTCAGCACCCAATTCAATCAGTCCAATAAAGTCCGAAGTAAACTCTCCGTTGCTGGACACAGACACAATGTAAACTATTTCCTGCTCAGTTTTTGTGATGTCCTCAGATCCATCAAAAGCATTCAGTAAAGGAACATCCTCAGAATAGGAAGAAATGGGGACGTGCGTGTTTAGCTTTATGGAAAGAGAAAAATATTAAACAGAGCTTGCCGCTGTTCTTCATTCAGCTTGTCTGGCAAGTGGGCGACTGGACATTTATTCTCGGCTAGCTTTTAGCAATGGCTTGCGCCACATTCGTGTGCTCCTTGCTCTTTTCATGTTTGTCAAATAAAGGATGGTTGAAATTCTTTGAGCCTTTATAAAATGCACCTGTTTTGTCTGCTAGATGTGGATTTGAGCGGCAAATCTTGCACCACATTTCAGTGCGCTCATCGTTAGCTTCAAGCCACTGCACATCTTGGAGCCACTTTTCCGAAAAAAGTATTTTCTTGGCTCTGGCTCCAGTTGGCGTTTCTTTGTAGGTGGCGAAACGCCAAAGAAGCTGTAATGTCTGTTGCTTTTTGGACATCCCTGACAGTAGTTGACAAGCAACATGTCATGTGTAAGGTTAGATGAGAAGATCGGTCAAGTACGCAAAGGCGCGTAGTAACACAAGTGGCATTACGCATTCCTGATTTTGTCGCGCTTGCGTATCTGCGTACCAGTTATGTGCACCCCTGCATATAAAGTCTGACGTGCTTAAATCCAATGGGTTATTTCTAGTATCGATACAATCGATTTATTACATTTTAAAACGATGTTAGATCGATATATGTTGTCCAAAAGGTCAACTCGCGAGCACAGATCGATGTAGTTGGATCATATGAATATAAATCGATACATCGATGTAGTAGATGGATCGTTACACCCCTAGTATTGTATGTAGCTGCGTGAGAGAAAATATTATAATTGAATCCATTTTCAATTCAGGCTGTAAGAAACCAACATGTGGAATAAGTTAAGGGGTATGAATACTTTCTGAATGCACTGTATATCTGCAAGAAAATGATAAATATGTGAATGTTTGAAAGGGGGTCATATAAACATTGCCTTATTTATATTTTTACAGACAATATTAAGTGAATTCTGTCTGAAATAGTCATGCTATAATGGGCATAGTTTCTCAGACCAAATTTCCATTCTGGCTGAAACAAAGCAATCTGATCATGCTCCAGTCAAATACAGCTATAGGGAATGCCTATACATTGTCCAATCTCCTTCCACACATTGATTTCATTCTTCGCATCTTTATTCAGAAACAAACAAACTTGAAATTAAGTGCTGTTTCAGTGTCTTGTTGCAGGTTGTGCAATGTTCAAAAGTGTGCGTGATATTAGCATTAACTTGTGTGTGTGGTGTCAAGTGTGGATGGTCCTATGTATGCAAATAGCCGAGATTGGATATTTCAGCACCATGGACAGCAGCGACATTGGGATAGCAAGATCTGTAATTCAGCAACACATGACACTGGATAGCGGCTGTCTCAGGTGAACTTGGCATTGGGAAAATCCCATCTAATAGGAAACGAGGCATAGGAGGCAAAAAGACTGAAGGAGAAGACTTCCACAGGAACTCTATGCTTAACTGTTCTGCCACATTCATTTCAAATGTTACATTTTTCGATTTGTAAATAAAAGGGAACACATCTGCAAATAATGTAAATTGACTTTTCTAACTACACTGTACAGCTTTAGTGTGTCTGTGTCTCATAGGTACAACTGCAAGCAATTCGCTTCTCAAATCCTTCTCAAATGTCTGTTTAATGTGAGAAACTAAATTAAAAACAACCGTTAGACTAATACAATGCGTACTGTCACAAATTATTACTATTCCCAACAAGACAACGAAGTGATGGTCTTTACCCACCATGGAGACTTATAAAGGCTACTTCCCCCCACCAAAAGTTCCCACGCAGAGCGATGTTGTTTACTACATCATTATGCATATGTAGCGTGGTTCGTTCTGCGTTGTGTACTTTTAATTAGGACACTGCCACAACTGGAATTCTGATGGTTGGATAATTTTTATTCGACCTGCACACGAAGAGACAAAAAAATGATTTTAGCCCTTGGTGCAGCCACAGCTCTCGGGCACCTTGCTAGTTGAAGGTCAGGCAAAGAGAACAGGTGCTGCATGCACACATTCAGTGCCTAACAACACACTATACAATAAAAGTAAAATGATATACAACATAATTCTGACAAAATAAAAGACATAACTGCAAACCACGAGACAACACACAATAGGTTAGCCCTTGGTGCAGCCACAGCTCTCGGGCACCTGCGTGAGCACATAGAAACTCACTCAAACACTGCCCCAAATACTCCCGAGTTACAATAGGTACCCAAATTAGCGAGCTTGGTGAAAGTTGTTAACATAAATCGTTATATTGTCCACATTGTAACAAAACCTATAGTTGCCTAACAGCACTTTGTGTAACTTTACCACAGTTTTATATTGACAAATTACGGCGCCAAGGACAACATACCTTGCTAGTTGAAGGACAGGCAAAAGAGAACAATAAGAGCGTACATAAATACAGATAACCCGCGATGGACCAAACCAAAATATACAAAACTTTTACAATTAGGTGTATTTACAATATAGATATATAAAAATGTTTGTACACCAAAAAATTACATTAGCTATGCAGCTGTAATTAAATAAAAACCACATTGAATTATTATTATTAGTATTATTATTAACTTATTAACATCCCCTCTTGACCTGGCCTAGTTGAACTGTCCTTGTGTGCAACTTGGTGCATAATCTAGGGGAACAACATCACACTACTACATTCACCCCTACTGTTTTACACTAGATTATAAACACAAAACAAAACACATTACCTCGAAGGTAACAAAGCAAAGAAAGAAAAAAAACATTTCACACCCACAGGGCGACAGAGTAACCCAGTGTAGTCCCTTAATTCTAGACCCACAAATGGTTGATCAGCTGGAAAACTATCCCGTGAAGGATTAGGAAAAATAAGAGGTAGCTAATCCCTTATTCAACCCTATACAAAAATGCCAAATACATTTTATGCTGATGAACTACACACAAAATTACATGAATTGTCAAAAATATTATACAAACCCACAAATCACTCTAAGACCCACTTAGATTACCACATACACACAACAAAGAAAAGGTAGGCAATATCCTACCGTCACTGAGAAACCAATAATTGTTTCATTTCCTGTGTAGACATAGTTTGGATTAGCCTATTCACTGGATTAATAAATCTACCTAGTCTAGTCCGAACACCCTCACCCAAAAACCTAGCAGGAATGTCACGGACAGCACCAACCGTGCTCAAAGGTCTAACCTCAGGTTGGGGAGTACTACAGATCAGCATATCCGGAGCCAGCACACTTTCAATTTCCGACTCAACACTAGTAGTGTCAGACGACTGATCAGAATCCTGGTAGATTGTCACAGACCAGACTGACAAAGCATCTTCAACCAAGTTAACAACATCAGGCACAGCACCATCCCAGCTGAGTGGAGTTTCACTATCAGAATTCTTGTAGGCTTTGGGGATCTCAGCCCCGAAACCTGAAGGATCTGGAGAAGGTCTGTATGGAGGAGCGGGCCAAAATCCCTGCTGCAGTGTGTGCAAAACTGGTCAAGACCTACAGGAAACGTATGATCTCTGTAATTGCAAACAAAGGTTTCTGTACCAAATAATAAGTTCTGCTTTTCTGATGTATCAAATACTTATGTCATGCAATAAAATGCAAATTAATTACTTAAAAATCATACAATGTGATTTTCTGGATTTTTGTTTTACATTCCGTCTCTCACAGTTGAAGTGTACGTATGATAAAAATTACAGACCTCTACATGCTTTGTAAGTAGGAAAACCTACAAAATCGGCAGTGTATCAAATACTTGTTCTCCCCACTGTATGTACTGGATATCATTTTTATTTTACATTTTTAGTCATTTAGCAGACGCTCTTATCCAGAGCGACTTACAGTTAGTGAGTGCATACATCATTATGAGTGCATACATCACTCTTCCTACCCTTGCCTCTCCTAGGCTTCTTCTGACCTGTAGTTAGCTGAAACAATGGCCTAGCAACCATGGAACAATTCTCAATGTAGTGCTGATAGCAGTGGCGGCTCCTGAAAAAATTCTCAGGAGGGGCAATTTTTTCTGATGATTTAGGTGACCTACACACATTTAAAAAAAGATATGTCCAGCAACAACATGAAGACAGGGGCAGCATATAAGTCAATACCAGAAGCATTTATTGACTGATCTCAAAAGTGTTGGCTTACCAGGGTTAGTGGAGCCCTCAGTTTCATCTTTGCCTCGCAAGCTAACTCAAACACTCCGCAAAACTTCACACACTGGATTAGCCGGCTGAGGATGTGGCGGTTCTTGCTAATGTCGTAGTAAATATATTTGTTATAGTGAATATGGAATATGATATGTTGAGTAAAATGTTGTGCTAAGATCTATTTAGGTCAGGAGCTGGTTATAAGTTCTGTTCCTATCCAATAACAATGGACAAAAGGGTCCTATCTTGTCAGCCTTGTCAGCAGGTGGCCAAGGACAACACCCACGCCATAGGCCTCTCAGTTCTTCCAACTCACGAGTTCTTGCTCTGAGGACACACACACACACAAACACACACACACACATCATCACTGTTAAACACACACACACACACACATCATCACTGTTAAACACACACACACACACACACACAAAAATCCCCTCTCTTAGGCTGAACATTTGAAGACAGAGAACCCGACTCAGAGCCAATGCAACAGTGACAGTAGCCTGGAGGGGACCTCGCCCAACTCAATCAATCAATCAATCAATTTTATTTTATATAGCCCTTCTTACATCAGCTAATATCTCGAAGTGCTGTACAGAAACCCAGCCTAAAACCCCAAACAGCTAGTAATGCAGGTGTAGAAGCACGGTGGCTAGGAAAAACTCCCTAGAAAGGCAAAACCTAGGAAGAAACCTAGAGAGGAACCAGGCTATGAGGGGTGGCCAGTCCTCTTCTGGCTGTGCCGGGTGGAGATTATAACAGAACCATGCCAAGATGTTCAAAAATGTTCATAAGTGACAAGCATGGTCAAATAATAATCAGGAATAAATCTCAGTTGGCTTTTCATAGCCGATCATTAGAGTTTAAAACAGCAGGTCTGGGACAGGTAGGGGTTCCATAACCGCAGGCAGAACAGTTTAAACTGGAATAGCAGCAAGGCCAGGCGGACTGGGGACAGCAAGGAGTCACCACGGCCGGTAGTCCCGACGTATGGTCCTAGGGCTCAGGTCTCTCAGTTGGCTTTTCATAGCCGATCATTTAGAGTTGAAAACAGCAGGTCTGGGACAGGTAGGGGTTTCGTAGCCGCAGGCAGAACAGTTGAAACTGGAATAGCAGCAAGGCCAGGCGGACTGGGGACAGCAAGGTGTCATCATGCCCGGTAGTCCTGACGTATGGTCCTAGGGCTCAGGTTCTCAGAGAGAAAGAGAGAACGAGAGAATTAGAGAGAGCATACTTAAATTCACACAGGACACTGGATAAGACAGGAGAAGTACTCCAGGTATAACCAACTAACCCCAGCCCCCCGACACATAAACTACTGCAGCATAAATACTGGAGGCTGAGACAGGAGCGGTCCGGAGACACTGTGGCCCCATCCGAAGAAACCCCCGGACAGGGCCAAACAGGAAGGATATAACCCCACCCACTCCGCCAAAGCACAGCCCCGCACCACTAGAGGGATATCCCCAACCACCAACTTACAATCCTGAGACAAGGCCGAGTATAGCCCACAGAGGTCTCCACCACAGCACAAACCAAGGGGGGCGCCAACCCAGACAGGAAGATCACGTCAGTAACTCAACCCACTCAAGTGACGCACCCCTCCCAGGGACGGCATGAAAGAGCACCAGCAAGCCAGTGACTCAGCCCCTGCAACAGGGTTAGAGGCAGAGAACCCCAGTGGAGAGGGGAACCGGCCTGGCAGAGACAGCAAGGGCTGTTCGTTGCTCCAGCCTTTCCGTTCACCTTCACACTCCTGGGCCAGACTACACTCAATCATATGACCTACTGAAGAGATAAGTCTTCAGTAAAGACTTAAAGGTTGAGACCGAGTCTGCGTCTCTCACATGGGTAGGCAGACTGTTCCATAAAAATTGAGATCTATAGGAGAAAGCCCTGCCTCCCGCTGTTTGCTTAGAAATTCTAGGGACAATTAGGAGGCCTGCGTCTTGTGACCGTAGCGTACGTATTGGTATGTACGGCAGGACCAACTCGGAAAGATAGGTAGGAGCAAGCCCATGTAACGCTTTATAGGTTAACAGTAAAACCTTGAAATCAGCCCTTGCCTTAACAGGAAGCCAGTGTAGGGAAGCTAGCACTGGAGTAATATGATCAAATTTCTTGGTTCTAGTCAGGATTCTAGCAGCCGTATTTAGCACTAACTGAAGTTTATTTAGTGCTTTATCCGGGTAGCCGGAAAATAGAGCATTGCAGTAGTCTAACCTAGAAGTAACAAATGCATGGATTAATTTTTCTGCATCATTTTTGGACAGAAAATTTCTGATTTTTGCAATGTTACGTAGATGGAAAAAAGCTGTCCTTGAAACAGTCTTGATATGTTCGACAAAAGAGAGATCAGGGTCAAGAGTAACGCCTAGGTCCTTCACAGTTTTATTTGAGACGACTTTACAACCATCAAGATGAATTGTCAGATTTAACAGAAGATCTCTTTGTTTCTTGGGACCTAGAACAAGCATCTCTGTTTTGTCCGAGTTTAAAAGTAAAAAGTTTTCAGCCATCCACTTCCTTATGTCTGAAACACAGGCTTCTAGCGAGGGCAATTTTGGGGCTTCACCATGCTTCATTGAAATGTACAGCTGTGTGTCATCCGCATAGCAGTGAAAGTTAACATTATGTTTTCGAATAACATCCCCAAGAGGTAAAATATATAGTGAAAACAATAGTGGTCCTAAAACGGAACCTTGAGGAACACCGAAATGTACAGTTGATTTGTCGGAGGACAGACCATTCACAGAGACAAACTGATATCTTTCCGACAGGTAGGATCTAAACCAGGCCAGAACTTGTCCGTGTAGACCAATTTGGGTTTCCAGTCTCTCCAAAAGAATGTGGTGATCGATGGTGTCAAAGGCAGCACTATGGTCTAGTAGCACGAGGACAGATGCAGAGCCTCGGTCTGACGCCATTAAAAGGTCATTTACCACCTTCACAAGTGCAGTCTCAGTGCTATGATGGGGTCTAAAACCATACTGAAGCATTTCGTATACATTGTTTGTCTTCAGAAAGGCAGTGAGTTGCTGCGCAACAGCTTTTTCTAAAATTTTTGAGAGGAATGGAAGATTCGATATAGGCCGATAGTTTTTTATATTTTCCGGGTCAAGGTTTGGCTTTTTCAAGAGAGGCTTTATCACTGCCACTTTTAGTGAGTTTGGTACACATCCGGTGGATAGAGAGCTGTTTATTATGTTCAACATAGGAGGGCCAAGCACAGGAAGCAGCTCCTTCAGCAGTTTAGTAGGAATAGGATCCAGTATGCAGCTTGAAGGTTTAGAGGCCATGATTATTTTCATCATTGTGTCAAGAGATATAGTACTAAAACACTTAAGTGTCTCTCCCGATCCCAGGCCCTCGCAGAATCTGTGCAGATCCAGGACAGCTAAGCCCTGGAGGAATACGCAGATTCAAAGAGGAGTCCGTAATTTGCTTTCTAATGGTCATGATCTTTTCCTCAAAGAAGTTCATGAATTTATCACTGCTGAAGTGAAAACCATCCTCTCTTGGGGAATGCTGCTTTTTAGTTAGCTTTGCAACAGTATCAAAAAGAAATTTTGGATTGTTCTTATTTTCCTCGATTAATTTGGAAAAGTAGGATGATCGAGCAGCAGTGAGGGCTCTTCGGTACTGCACGGTACTGTCTTTCCAAGCTAGTCGGAAGACTTCCAGTTTGGTGTGGCGCCATTTCCGTTCCAATTTCCTGGAAGCTTGCTTCAAAGCTCGGGTATTTTCTGTATACCAGGGAGCTAGTTTCTTATGACAAATGTTTTTCGTTTTTAGGGTGCAACTGCATCTAGGGTATTGCGCAAGGTTAAATTGAGTTCCTCAGTTAAGTGGTTAACTGATTTTTGTCCTCTGACGTCCTTGGGTAGGCAGAAGGAGTCTGGAAGGGCATCAATGAATTTTTGTGTTGTCTGAGAATTTATAGCACGACTTTTGATGCTCCTTGGTTGGGGTCTGAGCAGATTATTTGTTGCGATTGCAAACGTAATAAAATGGTGGTCCGATAGTCCAGGATTTTGTGGAAAAACATTAAGATCTACAACATTTATTCCATGGGACAAAACTAGGTCCAGAGTATGACTGTGGCAGTGAGTAGGTCCAGAGACATGTTGGACAAAACCCACTGAGTCGATAATGGCTCCGAAAGACTTTTGGAGTGGGTCTGTGGACTTCTCCATGTGAATATTAAAATCACCAAAAATTAGAATATGATCTGCTATGACTACAAGGTCTGATAGGACTTCAGGAAACTCAGAGAGGAACGCTGTATATGGCCCAGGAGGCCTGTAAACAGTAGCTATAAAAAGTGATTGAGTAGGCTGCATAGATTTCATGACTAGAAGCTCAAAAGATGAAAACGCTATTTTTTTTTTTTGTAAATTGAAATTTGCTATCGTAAATGTTAGCAACACCTCCGCCTTTGCGGGATGCACGGGGAATATGGTCACTAGTGTAACCAGGAGGTGAGGCCTCATTTAACACAGCAAATTCATCAGGCTTAAGCCATGTTTCAGTCAGGCCAATCACATCAAGATTATGATCAGTGATTAGTTCATTGACTATGACTGCCTTTGAAGTGAGGGATCTAACATTAAGTAACCCTATTTTGAGATGTGAGGTATCACGATCTCTTTCAATAATGGCAGGAATGGAGGAGGTCTTTATCCTAATAAGATTGCTAGGGTGAACACCGCCATGTTTAGTTTTGCCCAACCTAGGTCGAGGCACAGACACAGTCTCAATGGGTATGGCTGAGCTGACTACACTGACTATGCTATTGGCAGACTCCACTAAGCTGGCAGGTTGGCTAACAGCCTGCTGCCTGGCCTGCACCCTATTTCACTGTGGGGCTAGAGGAGTTAGAGCCCTATCTATGTTGGTAGATAAGAGGAGAGCACCCCTCCGGCTAGGATGGAGTCCGTCACTCCTCAGCAGGTCAGGCTTGGTCCTGTTTGTGGGTGAGTCCCAGAAAGAGGGCCAATTATCCACAAATGTTATCTTTTGGGAGGGGCAGAAAACAGTTTTCAACCAGCGATTGAGTGCTGAGACTCTGCTGTAGAGCTCGTCACTTCCCCTAACTGGGAGGGGGCCAGAGACAATTACTCGATGCCGACACATCTTTCTAGCTGATTTACACGCTGAAGCTATGTTGCACTTGGTGACCTCTGACTGTTTCATCCTAACATCGTTGGTGCCGACGTGGATAACAATATCTCTATACTCTCTACACTCGCCAGTTTTAGCTTTAGCCAGCACCATCTTTAGATTAGCCTTAACGTCGGTAGCCCTGCCCCCTGGTAAACAGTGTATGATCGCTGGGTGATTCGTTTAAGTCTAATACTGCGGGTAATGGAGTCGCCAATGACTAGGGTTTTCAATTTGTCAGAGCTAATGGTGGGAGCCTTCGGAGTCTCAGACCCCGTAACGGGAGGAGTAGAGACTAGAGAAGACTCAGACTCAGACTCCGACTCGCTACATAATGGGGAAAACCGGTTGAAGGTTTCTGTCGGCTGAATGAGCGACACCGGTTGAGCATTCCAACAGTATTTCCCTCCAGAAGCCATGAGAAAGTTGTCCGGCTGCGGGGACTGTGCGGGGGGATTTATACTAACGTTACTGTCTGTACTTACTGGGAAAGGGAAAGGGAAAGGGAGATATCTAGTCAGTTGTACAACTGAATGCATTCAACTGAAATGTGTCTTCCGCATTTAACCCAACCCCTCTGAATCAGAGAGGTGCGGGGGCTGCCTTAATCGACATCCACGTCTTCGGCGCCCGGGGAGCAATTAGGGTTAAGTGCCTTGCTCAAGGGGCACATCGACAGATTTTTCACCTAGTCGGCTCGGGGATTAGAACTAGCGACCTTTCGGTTACTGGCACAACGCTCTTACCCACTAAGCTACCTGCCGCCCTGGTGGCACAGACGCTGTTTCTTCCTTTCCTACACTGATATTACCCTTGCCTAACGATTGCGTCTGAAGCTGGGCTTGTAGCACAGCTATTCTCGCCGTAAGGCGAGAATTCTCCTGTATATTATGAGTACAGCGACTGCAATTAGAAGACATCATGTTAATGTTACTACTTAGCTTCGGCTGTTGAAGATGTTGATGAACCATGTCCAGATAAAGCGTCCGGAGTGAAAAAGTTGAATAAGGGAAAAAAGTTGCGATGGAAAAAGGAAAATAACGTAAAGTTGGCAGCTAAAACGCACAGGAAAATGACTCTTCTGTCTCGGGATAAACGTCCGGGGTGAAAAAAGTTTAACGAAAAAGATGAGTGAGGACAAAACTAAAAAGTTGGTAAATTTGTTGAACACAGAGATTGATTAAACGTTTATTAAAAGTAAAAGCGTGAATAGTTTGGCAGGTAGCCAAGTAGCAACAAACAGCAGAGCAGCACGGAGACAATGCGGAAGCGAGACGGAAGTCACGTGACACACACTACCAGTCAGGACCAACTCATCAGGACCAATCAGAAGATCAGAACTACTAGATTGAACCTACTTCATTTATTGCATAAAATGTCTGCACACAATGTTTCGGGGCTCTCTTCAGAATAATAATAATAATAATAATATGCCATTTAGCAGACGCTTTTATCCAAAGCGACTTACAGTCATGCATGCATACATTTTTGTGTATGGGTGGTCCCGGGATCGAACCCACTACCTTGGCGTTACAAGCACCATGCTCTACCAGCTGAGCTACAGAAAGTGGATACTCATGGATGCGCATTGCAATTGTAAAATGTCAACACAATTGGAGACACCACGTCATTTTGGAGACATGTTATTGACAGTAAACTATTGTAGATGCGACTGCTAACTAAATAAAACATTTTAGCTGGCTAGCTAATCATCTTAGCTAAATGTGGGGCAAACAATTCAGTTATTTACCGTTAATTTGAGGGATTGGGGTGAAAGAAATCGAGTTACATAGTGATACTTTACGATATACTGTATTGACAATATCGCAATATTTTAGCGCTAGTTGGCTGTACCTGCACCAAAACACCATTATTGTTCCTTCATAGCTTGTTCTCAATCTTTTCACATTGGGAGCCAATTTGTTTTCAGCACTTTTATTTCCATGACTGATCAAAACTTCGTTCTCATGGCTTTCTGATCCCTCTGCAACAGACATATGGTGCGCAATAAAATCACAGTATCGAATCGCAATACGTATAGAATCATGAGACTCGCAATGCTGATGCATATATCTTATCGTGAGGTTCCTGGCAATTCCCAGCCCAAGTTCATTTGCCACAACAAATCTCTTCGCTAGCAAACGCGATGTCTTCTCCAAAACGGCAATGTGTCTCCAGCAATGTTTACTTTTTTTGACGTTCTATGGCATCTCCACTTTCCAAGCATATATGACCACATGTAATATTTTGGTAAGTGATGCAAATAGTGAACTATGTAGGGCCAGGATGTAAAATATATGTAGCTGCAGCAATTTCTCTTATCTGATATGGTAAGTAATGGGGCTTAATTTATAGCTCCCTAAGAGTTTGCGAACGGGTCCGTGAACGCGATTCCAGATATATTTACCTCTGAATAAACTGCCTTTATCACACCATATCCACCCTGTCCAAAGTCTCTACTTGGTCTCAGTTGGTTCTCCAGTAAACTTGTGATTATCAACACTAACCTCATCGTTGTGGCGGCGGACAGCTAGCCTGTATCCCTCGTCATCCAGTTGAGTGAGTGGCAATGTCTTTTTTCGTTCGTACCAATTTTTGGAAAATCCTCGGGTGTAGGACTTTCCGCCTTTAGTAGAAACCTGTTGAATTATTAAATTTGGTCTGGGAGGTCCTAATTGTTTCGTTGCCAATTTATCTTCATTTGTTCGCCGACAAAAAGGAACTTCTTTCAAACAATCCACTCTTTTCTCAGTTACGTTCATGGTTACGTAACGTATGACGAAAGCGCGTAAGTGCAAGCCCACAGACACCCATTGAGATTGTATTGAAGGCTCTGAAATTTGAAAAAAATAGATTTTACATGGGAGTCTATGACAGACTTCTGGGCGATTTTCAACCTGACTGAAATCGCCCCAAAAGGGGGGAGCCATTTGAAGCACGACTTTAGCCTGATTCGACATTTAGTGGCAGTATGGCACTGTGGCAGATCAGACGTATAGATTACAACACTGATAACTACTGTTGCCGTGATATAATTGATTAGAAAAAAATCCCTTCCTTTTCCCCGTTTGGCAGTGCGTCGCCCATATCGCCCTATTGAACAGGCCGCCCCTGGCTGACAGTATACTACCATACCAAGGAAATAACCTATTTTGATAGGAGACGGTGTGACACCATCAGCTTCACTCTCAGCTTCACTCTCAGTCACATTCAAAATGGTTTGAACTTTAGCAGGGTCAGTGGCTACACCCTCCTGAGAAATGATGTGGCCCAAAAACTTTACAGACCTCCTCAGAAACTTGCACTTAGACGGAGACAGTTTAAGGTTGTGCTCCTGCAACCGCTGAAAAACCATCTCAAGTCTCTGCAGACTCTCTTCCTCCGTCTTAGCAAAAACCATCAGATCATCCAAGTAACAAAGGAGACTTAGAACGTTTTGGTCACCAAAGATGGTCAGCATCATTCTCATAAAAGTAGCCGGGCTGTTGCAGAGGCCCTGAGGTAACCGATTGTACTCGTGCAGACCTAAAGGGGAGGAAAAGGCAGTGTATTTCTTGTCCTCTTCATGCAGGGGCACGTTGTAATACCCTGACGTCAAATCCATTGTGCTGAAGAAGGCATTACCTCCCAGAATGCATACAGGAGAACTCTCGGCCACGGTTGGTGCGCAAGGCGTCCCTTCCCAGTGGCGGTTCGTCCTGTTCCCTCAGAGAGAACCACAGAGGACATTGCGCGTTCACGCGTGACGCGAATAGGTCCACCTCGGCTCTCCCGAATTGTTCCCAAATCTGGAGAACAATGTCTGGATGCAGACACCACTGCGTCGTCTCGAGGACCCCCTCTTGACATGAGGTCTGCTCCCTACCTTCAAGTAGCCCGGAATGTGTGCTGCTCTCAATGAGCAAAGGTGCTCGTGAGCCCACAGCCACAATTCCTCTGCCGCCCGATGGAGAGCAGGAGATCTGACTCCTCCCTGGCGATTTATGTGGGCTACTGTGGTCCGGTTGTCTGACCAGACCAGCACATCGCGACCCTGAAGGGTAGACGCAAGTGGGTCAGAACCAGTCAAACCGTTTCCAACTCCAGGAGGTTGATGTGGCGACCTGATTGAGGCCACACACCTCCTATCGCTTGTGTCTGACATGTCCCTCCCCATCCCGTCAGGGACGCATCCGTGAATACTGGGATGTGAGAGGACAACTTTCCTATCGGGACTCCGTGCGTGAGAACGCGAGTTTCTCCAATAGTTTAGGTCTGCACTGAGCGAGAGGGGAACCACCACCAACCGATGACGTTGACGCAATGGGTATAGTCTTAGTTGGCGCGAACCATCGCTGCGTCCTCTGCGCATATGCAGGAGTCCCAGCGGAACCACAGAGTGCGCTGACGACATGAGACCCAAAAGTGACATGATCGACAGCGCCGTCACCGTGTGATTCGGACAGCACTTCCTTAGGGCTAGCAACAAGGCTACCCTTCGGGGGTCCGAAATTGAGCCCTCATCCTCACAGTGTCTAGCTGTATCCCCAGGTAGACAATCTGATGAGTGGGCCAGGGCGCGCTCTTTTCCAATTCACAGCGAACCCCAGACTTGTGAGATGCATCACTGTCTGTGTTGTGTGAGTGATCGCCAGCTCTGCTGACGGGGCGAGAACCAGTAGGTCGTCCAGGTAGGCTAGTAGCCATATTCCCTGACGACGCAACGGTTCCAATGCCGCCTCCATACACTTGGAAAATGTGCGAGGTGCCAGGGCGTACCCAAATGGCATCCTCGTGTATTCGTACGCCACCCCTTGAAAGGCGAACCGCAGAAACTTCCTGTGACGCGGCTGAACCGGCACATGAAAGTCACGCGTCCTTTAGGTCTATGCTCGTACAAAAGTCCCCTCTCTGGACACATTCCAGCAGACGTTTTGTCGTTAGCATTCGGAAGGGCCGTTTGGTTATGCTCTCGTTGAGAATGCGTAAATCCAAAATCGGCCTCACTCCCCCGTCTTTTGGGCACTAGGAAATAAGGCGAATATAGCCCTTTGTTCCTTTGCTCCCGGGGGAACTACTGTCACCGCCTCCTTCGCCAAAAGTTCTGTAATCTCTGTCATCAGAGCGGCCACTTTGTCTGGCGTTTTCATCACCGTCTCCACCACTCCCCTGAACGGGGTGGGGTCCGGTGGAATTGGAGAGCATAACCCTTCTGCAACGTCTGTTCTAGCCAGCGTGAGAGGGTGCAGCTTCTTCGCCACTGCCAGCAATGCAGAGAAAGTGGCTGGGCGCGAAGCTGTGGTGCATCCAGTAGGAAGGACCTGTATTCCTCTATGGCCCTTACCGCCACTGTTCCCCAACATTGAAGTGGTGGAACAGCCCAAAGGTGGGCCTCCCGTAAAAAGGGAGAGGAAATGCGTTCTGAGAAAGAAAGAGGAGTAGGGACGTCGGTTAAACCCGTAACCGTCGTATTCCTGCCCTCCTTGAACGCATCGCGGGTCTGAATTGCACTGACCAAGGCCACAGCCTGCGGCAGGGCACCATCCCCAGCAAGCGATTGCGTCATCTTAGGTGACTGCAATTCGCTATCAGAGCCCTTCACTACAGTACTCCTAGAAGTCTGTAGTATGAGGTCTCTATGAGGTAAAACAAGGCGGGGCCTTGATACCTTCTTAACTTTCACCTTCTGTGTGTGTTCAACTCTGCACCCCTGGTGGGTTGATTCACGCTCAGTGTGGTGAGTACTGGCTCGTTCTGTCAGGGGAGCTGATACTTTGGTTATACCCATAACGCTAGTAATCCTGCCCTCCGTGAACGTAGCATGGGTCTGAATCGCATTAACCGAGACCTTGGTCTGCGATAATGCGCCGTCCCCAGATAGCTGCTGTGTTACAATGCCTGGGGGCGCCGATACTCTGGGCACCTTGGTGACCGCGGTATCGGGCCCTCCGTGAATGCAGCATGGGTCTGGCTCGTACTAGTGGAGACCTTAGTCTGTACTAGTGCGCCATCCCAAATAGCGGCTGCGTCCTCATGTCAGAATCTGACCGGGACTGCTGCCTTCTATGTAAAGCACTTCTTATACGTGAAGTGTGATGTGACGACCTGATTGAGGTCTTCTGGATACCTACTCTTAGTGCCTGTTCAGCAACGCACCCCGGTGGGCTGAACGGCTCTTAGAGTGTTAAGGGAAGAGAGGTGAGATTTGAACGCTCTCGGACGTATTATGGAAAAGAGGCTATTTTTGACAAAGTCAGGTGGAGCCAACTCTTTATTAAACACATCAACAAAAGCATTTACATCAGCACCCGTCCCTTCAACCGAAGGGGGTGGGGGGAACAGTGGGCGCGTTCGACACCATCGATGCGTCCTCCATCCTCTCCCCGCGTCCCCGGCCACGTACGCCTCCTCTTGCCTCCCCTTGGAGGGCCAGGTCGGCGTCCTCGTCACCTCCCTCGCCGGCTGTAGTGGGGCTACCGTAGCTGCTGGGAGGGCCGAGCCCGCTCCTTGCTGCTCGTGGCCGCCGGATGACGCTGACATCGTCGCCTCGTCAGAGACCCCGGTCTATTAGAGGGGCGGAGGTAGCTGGCCTTTGGGGAGGAGGGGGCCGAGTCGCCCTGCCAACGGCAGGTGCTTGGCCAACTGCTTCTTCTCCTCCTCCAACCCGAAAAACGCTCCGTCGCCTCTTTGACTGCGACCCCAAAGAGGCCGTCGTCAGAGAGGGGGGGGCGTTCAAGAGAGACGTCCTGTCTGCCTCTTTCATGGAAGTCAAAGACAACCAGAGGTGTCGCTTTCCCCGACCACCGAAGTGGCCATGGATCTCCCCGCGCAGACTGCGGACGCCTGTGTAAGGTGGAGTATGGCGCCAGAAATTCTGAACGCCTCCTCCACCTCCTCCGGTGCCATCTCTGTCTTACCCGTGGTTAAACGGGACAGAGGCGCCACCAAGAGGGCAATGTTGTTAGCTGCTGCTACAGCTTGGGCTCCCAACCCAAAAGACTTCTCTAACAGCGACGCTGTGAGTCGGTCCTTCTGGGATGGCAACGTGGCCTTCTTGGAAGAGGGCCAGGGCTCGAACCCGGTACGAGATACGCCGCCATGGCGCTCTCTAACCTGGGGATTCCCTGACCCTGAAGCCTTCCTTCCACTCTCGTGAATGGGAGATAAGCTTTTACAGGCGAACGCGCCGCTAAAGGTGCCTCCCACGAGCCTCCAACGTACCTAGCCAAAGAAGGCATGGCAGGAGCCACTGGCTCTGCCGCCTTCCTTGGCCTGGAATAAGGACCGCCCTCCATCATATCAACCTCCGGTGCGGAGGGAAGAGGGGGGCAGCTCTATTGCCAGCCATTGAGCAGCTCTCTCAATGAGACCCGGATAATCCGCTCTCAGAGAGGCTGCAGCGAAAGAGAGAGCTTCTGATCTCTCAGAGCTCGTATCCCCTTCGCTATAAGGACTACAAGCCCTCTTGCTCTCAAAGGAAAGGGGGGCTTGAAAGTATGAGGGACGGGGTCCGACTGTTCCATTGGAATGCCAGACCCTTCCTCAAAATCCCCATCTTCCCCGAGTCTGCGCCGTGGACGACGCTCTGAAGCAGAGGCTAGTATCGACAACACATCCTCAAGGGGGATGTCCTCCCTGAAAACGCCCAACGCTGCTTCCTCTCCTTTAAAGAAAGGAGGGCGCAGGAGGCGCAGTCGGGGACTGCAGACGCCTTCCTTGGCATGCTGGGATCCCAAACACACGAAACATAGGTCGTGGTGGTCACCGGCCGCCATGGAAGTGCATCTGCACTGAGCTCTGAAAATAGCTTTTGGGGGTGGAAATTCTCCCGGTGTGCTCATTTAGACGAGCGTTGATGACTGGAATATCAACGGCGTTTTTGGCCCCTAAGTCTTCGTGGCTTCGTCTCTTCTTGGCTCTTCAGTCTAGTCATCCAGTCGCTGAAGAAAAAGGGAGGCTGATTGAGGGGAGGCACCACCTCTTATAGGGACACCTGTACTCCTATTGGCTGTAGGTGTGTGCATAATTTTGTCTCAGGCTGCTGCTGCCTTAGGGCAGAGGGTAAACCACTAGGAGCAGAGCTCCCCTATGGGGCGGAGCTCCACGATATAGAACAAGGGGGAGTTCTAATAGAACGCCAGCAAAAAAAAGCCTCTATTTACATGTTGCTTTTGAGTGTATTTCACACTACTTTGGATTATAATTGGATTTTAAGGCTCGTATGAATGTCCTGCTTAATATAATGTTTGTGGCATCATCACAAATCAACTGCATTATACTTAAACACTTCAACCAGTAAAATGGCTCTTTGGCTAGCTTTTGCTATAGCCTATATCAATCATCGTTAGCATTGTAGCTAACAACTGCTGCATCCAAAATTGTTATTTTGCAAAGATCACAACCAAATATAATTTTTGCGATTGTTCAAGTAATTATCAAAACATAATTCTAAGCCTATGAGAACCCAAAAAAGTTATTTTGTTTAGAAGTAATAAAAACGTAAATCTAGACTACTGCCTCCAAGAGTCGCACGCATCTGTTTGTGACGTCAGTGTGTCATGTACTGGAAAAGGGTCTAAAGCCACTTCCTCAAAATAGTCAGAAAACTCAAGAAATCTGTCTTTAATGTTGATATTTTTGCAGAGGAAATCTTAGTCGTGCAATTTTACATCTAACTAACATGTTTGGTTCAGTATTTCTCAATGAAAAAACCTGCATGAAAACGAGTCTTCTCAAGTTTAATGACAACAAAGACTTTAATGAAGAATCCCTACTGTTGACCAATCACCAACGCAGGGGCGTAGACTTCGGCTACCGACTTGCCTCGAGGAAAACATTTTGTGTTCCCGAAAAGCCGAAAAAACCCTTACCGAAAGTCCAAAACGAAAACCTCACAAAATGTTGTCATAATATATGCACAAACTCTTCCGAACTGTTTCGGCTGGGAAACATGCTGACGCCTTAAAGGCTAACACAAAGTCTGTCTTACAATGGTTTCAGTAGTCCTACATTGTCACAAGGTATATATTATACCCCTATTTAGACCTGAAGTAGCAGACAGTCTAAATCCAGATTAGTGACAATATCAGAACGCTTAAACCATTTGTGACATAATTATTGTTAGTCCAACATAAAGTTTGAGCTTTCCTTTCAACACCATGGAGTGAATCCTTACCACTGCTACACCTGGCTATCAGCCACCGGAGCAAAGTCTGGCAGCGAAAACGTTTATTCAGCCTCATTTACGGCCTTAAAAAAACATAGCTGATATGGCTGACTTGCTTAAACAAATATGGTTTCTACTGACTCCTTCTGGATTTGTGTAAGTCAATAGGAACTGCTGAGTTAAATAAAGGTTCAATAATATTAATAAAATATGTACATATTAAAATGGACAATGTAAAACACATAGGGTGTTCACTCCTTAGACCAACCTTCCTTTCTGCGTCGGACTTCGGCCTCATGTCTGGGGTGGAAAATCTACTTCTGAAAGTACCTTGCTTAGATGCATACTAACATCTCAGATTGAACTCTTCGCAAACAGCGACAGTTTCGTTGCAAACAAGACACACTGGTTTGATATTGTAGAAATACGATGAATATATTTTAATAGAACAGGTAGGACTATTAATATCCCCGAGTGGCGCAGGTCTAAGGCATGCAGACTAGCTGGCAGCCGGCGAAGGAGGGGTGTTTACCACGGGGGGGCAGTATGAAAAAAACAAAAAAACATGTATGCATTCACTAACTGTAAGTCGTCTGGATAAGAGGTCTGCTAAATGACTAAAATGTAATTAATATAGACATTGGTGATTTTACCACTGTAACCAGATGGACATCATTGTGTTATGGTCATTGAATTGATTAGCCCACTAACCACATGTTAAATGTGTAGTGTACCTACACTGTGTAGGACTATGAATTGGGCAGCTATAGGCTATTTGTTAATAGGCTAATTATGTTCTGGGCCGCAGACTAGCTACAAGCTCAACAACACATTGACTGGAGGCCAAACCTAGTTGCCAACCCCCCGTATATTGTAAATTCAATCTGGTTGGTATAAGATTGAAATGGGAAAATAATGTACCTGTGAACACCCTATGAACTAGCTCCCCAATACCGTCTGATGTATATATTTAATGTATTACATGAATGGTGACCACAGCCCTTCCGCCAATCCATTTAAAACGTGTTTGACTGTGTTTTTTCCCTCCCTGCTGAATGTATCCAATGTTCCATATCAAATGGTCCTATTATGACACATCTGGCAGTTTCTTCTCTCCATGTTTCTTGGCCTAGTATCATTTTTTACAAAAATCTGTGTTTTTTGGTCACTACCATGTCAGGAAAATACCATGGTACTAGTGCAGCTACCATGGTATTTCCCTGACATGGTAGTGACCCAAAAAACATTATAGTACCTTGGAATTTTGTTGTTCATTGTACTACGATGGTACATTTTTGTAAGAGCTGTCCTTCACATCGGAGTGCTAATGCTGGCTCTTTGCGTCTCTTGACCATGTCGCGTGGACCGGGCACAAAGCTCAAGGAGCGCTCTCCACTTCCCTCCTGTAGTTATTTAGCAAGCCTGATAACACATCACTCCCGACAGACACAAGCAAAAACTCTTGCATTAATGTAGAAGCCTATACACCTAAACACTAGCGATCTGACATGCTGTATTGAATGGAAACTGCAGGCTACTAACAACAGCAGCTACATAGTCTAGCCTACTATGGCCCTGTCCCTCTGTCCAGGGTAAACAAAGAGGTAATGTTGTGTTTTGTATATACAGTATAGGTCATTTGTTTGAGAGAATGTGAATGGGATAACATTTGGTTCATATATAGACACTAACTATTTGATTTAAAACAGTTTGTTTCATTTAATTATACACAAAAAGATGTTGCCCAGATCAAATTAATGTACAAACAGTATTTTTCATTACATTTGAGTCATTTAGCAGATGCTCTTATCCAGAGCAACTTACAGAACCAATTAGGGTTAATTGCCTTGATCAAGGGAACAACGACAGATTTTTCACTATGTTGGCTCAGGATTGAAAACCAGCGACCTTTCAGTTACTGGCCCAACACTCTTAACCGCTAGGCTACATGCCGCCAGATCAATTAACTTCAATACAGTTATCCAAATACATTCATCATCAATGAATAAAATAATGAATCTAATTTTTAAAGATAATTTATAAAACACAAGTAGTCGATTCATAGCCTTTTTTATAATTAATAAAAGTTGTTTAGTAATATAAAATAATCCACCCAAACTAATGCTGAAAACTGATCATCACACCATCTTTATCTGATATACACTGAGTGTACAAAACATTAGGAACACCTTCCTAATATTGAGTTGCACCCTCCCTTGTCCTCAGAATAGCCTCAATTCGTCAGGGCATGGACTCTCTAAGGTGTTGAGAGCATTCCACAGGGATGCTGGCCCATGTTGACTGCAATGCTTCCCACAGTTGTGTCAGGTTGGCTGGGAGTGGATCTCTACTCCGAATAGCTCTGTTCCATCTCCTCCCACAGATGCACAATTGGATTGAGATCTGGTGACTCGGCAGGCCACTGCAGTAAGCTGAATTCACTGTCATGTTCTTGGAACCATTCCTGGACAAGGCTTGTTGCATGGGGCATAATCCTGCTGAAAAAATCTACACTGCTCAAAAAAATAAAGGGAACACTTAAACAACACAATGTAACTCCAAGTCAATCACACATCTGTGAAATCAAACTGTCCACTTAGGAAGCAACACTGATTGACAATACATTTCACATGCTGTTGTGCAAATGGAATAAACAACAGGTGGAAATTATAGGCAATTAGCAAGACACCCCCAATAAAGAAGTGGTTCTGCAGGTGGTGACCACAGACAACTTCTCAGTTCCTATGCTTCCTGGCTGATGTTTTGGTCACTTTTGAATGCTGGCGGTGCTTTCACTCTAGTGGTAGCATGAGACAGAGTCTACAACCCACACAAGTGGCTCAGGTAGTGCAGCTCATCCAGGATGGCACATCAATGCGAGCTGTGGCAAGAAGGTTTGCTGTGTCTGTCAGTGTAGTGTCCAGAGCATGGAGGCGCTACCAGGAGACAGGCCAGTACATCAGGAGACGTGGAGGAGGCCGTAGGAGGGCAACAACCCAGCAGCAGGACCGCTACCTCCCGACTTTGTGCAAGGATGAGCAGGAGGAGCACTGCCAGAGCCCTGCAAAATGACCTCCAGCAGGCCACAAATGTGCATGTGTCTGCTCAAACGGTCAGAAACAGACTCCATGAGGGTGGTATGAGGGCCCGACGTCCACAGGTGGGGGTTGTGCTTACAGCCCAACACCGTGCAGGACGTTTGGCATTTGCCAGAGAACACCAAGATTGGCAAATTCGCCACTGGCGCCCTGTGCTCTTCACAGATGAAAGCAGGTTCACACTGAGCACGTGACAGACGTGACAGAGTCTGGAGACGCCGTGGAGAACGTTCTGCTGCCTGCAACATCCTCCAGCATGACCGGTTTGGCGGTGGGTCAGTCATGGTGTGGGGTGGCATTTATTTGGGGGGCCGCACAGCCCTCCATGTGCTCGCCAGAGGTAGCCTGACTGCCATTAGGTACCGAGATGAGATCCTCAAACCCCCTTGTGAGACCATATGCTGGTGCGGTTGGCCCTGGGTTCCTCCTAATGCAAGACAATGCTAGACCTCATGTGACTGGAGTGTGTCAGCAGTTCCTGCAAGAGGAAGGCATTGATGCTATGGACTGGCCCGCCCGTTCCCCAGACCTGAATCCAATTGAGCACATCTGGGACATCATGTCTCGCTCCATCCACCAACGCCACGTTGCACCACAGACTGTCCAGGAGTTGGCGGATGCTTTAGTCCAGGTCTGGGAGGAGATCCCTCAGGAGACCATCCGCCACCTCATCAGGAGCATGCCCAGGCGTTGTAGGGAGGTCATACAGGCACGTGGAGGCCACACACACTACTGAGCCTCATTTTGACTTGTTTTAAGGACTTTACATCAGAGTTGGATGAGCCTGTAGTGTGGTTTTCCACTTTAATTTTGAGGGTGACTCCAAATCCAGACCTCCATGGGTTGATAAATTTGATTTCCATTCATAATTTTTGTGTGATTTTGTTGTCAGCACATTCAACTATGTAAAGAAGAAAGTATTTAATAAGATTATTTCATTCATTCAGATCTAGGATGGGTTGTTTAAGTGTTCCCTTTATTTTTTTTAGCAGTGTATTTTGCAGATGGATACACTGCTGCCATGAAGGGATGCACCTGATTGGTAACGATGTTTAGATATCCTGTGGCATTCAAATGATGCTGCACTTCTATCAAGGGGGCCCAATGAGTGCCATGAAATCCCACCCCACCACCACCAGCCTGCAATGCTGACACACAGCATGGATGCATGTACTCATGGTTTTCTACATACCCTTGTCCTCCCATCAGTGTGAAACAGCAGGAACCGGGATTCATCAGACCAGGCAATGTTTTTCAAATTCTCCAGTGTCCAGTGTTTTCATTCCATAGCCCACTGCAGTTTCTTGTTTTCTGCTGAAAGCTAATGGGGATCCATAATAAATACACCACAACTACATCATTAAGGATCATAGCTTTCACCTGGTCAGTCTATGTCATGGAAAGAGCAGGTGTCCTTAATGTTTTGTACACTCAGTGTATGTTGTGTCTACTAGTTCACTCCCACAGAAAACTGCAGATGTGACCTTGAGCAAGGCACTTAACCCTAATTGCTCATGTAAGTCGCTCTGGATAAGAGCGTCTGCTAAATTACTAAAATGTAAATGTAATGTACCACCCAATTAACCATCAGACTCCATTGTGAGACGCCTCAAATAGGATATTCAACCTTAAAGGCAAATCCAAGGTCATCTCAGTATCTTTACAGTAGAAGCTAACAAAACACACCAAAACTGACCAGGTGAACACTGATCAGTAAAGTAAAGAGAGGCTAACATTCTATAACGCTCCCTTTGATTTTGAATTTTAGGACCCCTTTAGTTATAAAAATATATATTTAAAAATGAATTTGGCCTTTACTACTATATCCAATAGAAACACATTGAATAACACATTCATAAATGGGCCAAAAACAGACTAATGGTGAAAACGGATCATCACATCATCTCTATCTGATACATTCAGTACAATGTAGTATTTTATTAGGATCCCCAGCGGCTACTCTTCCTGGGGTACAAACAGGAAACACAAAAAATACATAAAATACATCATCATGCACTACATTTACAATTTAGTCATGTTGCAGATGCTCCCATCCAGAGAGACCCACAGCTAGTGCATTCATCTTCTGATAGCCAGGAGAGACAACATAGTGGCTACTAAAAACTCCCTATAAAGCAGGAACCCAGGGAGAAACATAGAGAGGAACCAGGCTCAAAGGGGTGGCCAGTCCTCTTCTGGCTGGACCAGGTGACATATGTTTACATATCAGTAGGCTGTACAATACAAAAGGGAGGAACCATAGAGAGGAACCAGGCTCAAAGGGGTGGCCAGTCCTCTTCTGGCTGTACCAGGTGACATATGTTTACATATCAGTAGGCTGTACAATACAAAAGGGAGGAACCATAGAGAGGAACCAGGCTCAAAGGGGTGGCCAGTCCTCTTCTGGCTGTACCAGGTGACATATTTTACATATCAGTAGGCTGTACAATACAAAAGGGAGGAACCATAGAGAGGAACCAGGCTCAAAAAGGTGGCCAGTCCTCTTCTGGCTGTACCAGGTGACATATGTTTACATATCAGTAGGCTGTACAATACAAAGGGAGGAACCATAGAGAGGAACCAGGCTCAAAGGGGTGGCCAGTCCTCTTCTGGCTGTACCAGGTGACATATTTTTACATATCAGTAGGCTGTACAATACAAAAGGGAGGAACCATAGAGAGGAACCAGGCTCAAAGGGGGTGGCCAGTCCTCTTCTGGCTGTACCAGGTGACATATGTTTACATATCAGTAGGCTGTACAATACAAAAAGGGAGGAAACATAGAGAGGAACCAGGCTCAAAGGGGGTGGCCAGTCCTCTTCTGGCTGTACCAGGTGACATATTTTTACATATCAGTAGGCTGTACAATACAAAAAGGGGGGGAACTATTCTAAAAGTTGGTAAGAGTCGAAAGCTAAAAAGGGACAAAGTCATGCAAATTATGAGCCATATCATCCTCAACAGCAAACACAGGTTCTTAGAAATGTTTTCACATTTATTAAAAACAATAATACCTTATTTACATACACCTTAGCCAAATACATTTAAACTCAGTTTTTCACAATTCCTGACATTTAATCCTAGTAAAAATTCCCTGTCTTAGGTCAATTAGGATCACAACTTTATTTTAAGAATGTGAAATGTCAGAATAATAGTAGAGACAATGATTTATTTCAGCTTTTATTTATTTAATCACATTCGCAGTGGGTCAGAAGTTTACATACACTCAATTAGTATTTGGTAGCATTGCCTTTAAATTGTTTAACTTGGGTCAAACGTGTCGGGTAGCCTTCCACAAGCTTCCCACAATAAGTTGGGTGAATTTTGGCCCATTCCTCCTGACAGGGCTGGTGTAACTGAGTCAGGTTTGTAGGCCTCCTTGCTCGCACACACTTTTTCAGTTCTGCCCACAAATGTTCTATAGGATTGAGGTCAGGGCTTTGTGATGGCGACTCCAATACCTTGACTTTGTTGTCCTTAAGCCATTTTGCCACAACTTGGAAGTATGCTTGGGGTCATTGTCCATTTGGAAGACCCATTTGCGACCAAGCTTTAACTTCCTGACTGATGTCTTGAGATGTTGCTTCAATATATCCACATAATGTTCCTTCCTCATGATGCCATCTATTTTGTGAAGTGCACCAATCCCTCCTGCAGCAAAGCACCCCGACAGCATGATGCTGCCACCCCCGTGCTTCACGGTTGGGATGGTGTTCTTCTGCTTGCAAACATAACATTATTTTACTCCAAACATAACAATGGTCATTATGGCCAAACAGTTCTATTTTTGTTTCATCAGACCAGAGGACATTTCTCAAAAAAGTACGATCTTTGTCCCCATGTGCAATTGCAAACCGTAGTCTGGCTTTTTATGGCGGTTTTGGAGCAGTGGCTTCTTCCTTGCTGAGCGGCCTTTCAGGTTATGTCGATATAGGACTCATTTTACTGTGGATATAGACACTTTTGTACCCGTTTCCTCCAGCATCTTCACAAGGTCCTTTGCTGTTGTTCTGGGATTGATTTGCACCAAAGTACGTTCATCTCTATGAGACAGAACGCATCTCCTTCCTGAGCGGTATGACGGCTGCGTGGTCCCATGGTGTTTATACTTGCGTACTATTGTTTGCACAGATGAACGTGGTACCTTCAGGTATTTGGAAATTGCTCCCAAGGATGAATCAGACTTGTAGAGGTCTACAAATTTTCTTCTGAGGTCTTGGCTGATTTCTTTTCATTTTCCCATGATGTCAAGCAAAAAAGGCATTGAGTTTGAAGGTAGGCCTTGAAATACATCCACAGGTACACCTCCTATTGACTCAAATTATGTAATTAGAATATCAGAAGCTTCTAAAGCCATGACATCATTTTCTTGAATTTTCCAAGCTGTTTAAAGGCACAGTCAACTTAGTGTATGTAAACTTTTGACTCACTGGAATTGTGATACAGTGAATAATAAGTGAAATAATCTGGCTGTAAACAATTGTTGGAAAAATGACTTGTGTCATGCACAAAGTAGATGTCCTAACCGACTTGCCAAAACTATAGTTTGTTAAAAAGAAATTTGTGGAGTGGTTGAAAAACAAGTTTTAATGACTCCAACCTAAGTGTATGTAAACTTCCGACTTCAACTGAATATGGACAAGCAATGACAGAGCGGCATATACAGTAGAATATTATAGAATACAGTATATACATATATGGACAACCAATGACAGAGCGACATGGACTAAGATACAGTAGAATATTATAGAATACAGTATATACATATGAGATGTGTAAAATGCTTCACAACATCAGCTGAGCTAAAAGTTCCTGTTGTTATTTTTGTAATGTGCCATAAGGTTTATTTTATTTTATGTTTTTTTGAATCTGGTTTTATTGCTAGTTTGAGTTACCTGGCAGAGAGTTCCATGTAGTCATGGCTCTATTTAATACTGTGTGTTTCCCAGCGTCTGTTCTGGACCTGGGGACTGTGGAAGAAACCTCTTGCTGCATGTCTTGTGTTGTACCGATGAGTGTCCGAACTAGCTCATTCCCACAGAAAACTGCAGAGGAAAGCAGTACCACCCAGTCATCTATCAGACCTCACTGAGTGTATTCAATCCTAAGGGCAAATCCAAGGTCATCTCAATATCTTTACAGTAGAAGAAAACAAAACACACCAAAATTGTGTCACAATTGTGTCACAATTCTCTCACAGTGAGAAACAATAGGATTACAATTGAGTGTTAATGTTATCAAATTCAATGTTACCACTTCCTTTGAGGTGAGAATGAAGTGATGGAGTGACTTTAATCTTAACTTGTCTGAGACAACTGAGGCTTCTCTCCTTTATGTATACGTTGATGTGTTTTTAAGTTAATGTGTTGAGAGAAACTCTTCCCACAGTCAGAGCAGTAGTAAGGTTTCTCTCCTGTGTGCACCCTCTGATGAATTTTTAGATTGGTTGATGTTGTGAAGCATTTTACACAATCCGAGCAGGAATAAGGCTTCTCTCCTGTATGCATACGTTCATGTAGTTTTAAGTCGCCCAGTCGAGAGCAACTCTTTCCACAGTAAGAGCAGGAGTAAGGCTTCTCTCCTGTGTGTGTTCTCCGATGAACTTTTAGCTCAGCTGATGATTTAAAACATTTTCCACAGTCAGAGCAGAAGTAAGGCTTCTCTCCTGTGTGTGTTCTCTGATGAACCTTTAGCTCCGCTGATGATTTAAAACATTTTCCACAGCCAGAGCAGGAGTAAGGCTTCTCTCCCTTATGTATAGCTTGGTGTCTTTTAAAGTGGCTAAGTTGAGAGAAAGTCTTCCTACAGTCAGAGCAGCGGTAAGGCTTCTCTCCTGTGTGTATACGTTCATGTTGTTTTAAGTTGCCCGGTTGAGAGAAACTCGCCCCACAGTCAGAGCAGGAGTAAGGCTTCTCTCCTGTGTGTATACGTTCATGTTGTCTTAAGTTGCCCAGTTGAGAGAAACTCTTCCCACACACAGAGCAGAAGTAAGGCTTCTCTCCTGTGTGTGTTCTCTGATGAACTTTTAGCTCAGCTGATGTTGTGAAGCATTTTACACAATTAGAGCAGGAGTAAAGCTTCCCTCCTGTATGTATACGTTCATGCTGTTTTAGGTGGCTCGGTTGAGAGAAACTCTTTCCACAGTCTGACAGGAGTAAAGCTTCTCTCCTGTATGTATATGTTCATGTGTTTTTAAGTGGCCCAGTTGAGAGAAACTCTTCCCCACACAGAGCAGAGTAAGGCTTCTCTCCTGTATGTAACGATCATGTATTTTTAGGCGAGTGAGAGAAACATTTTCCACAGTCAGAGCAGGCGTAAGGCTTCTCTGCTGTGTGTATACGTTCATGTATTTTTAAGTCCGCAGTCGAGAGAAACTCTTTCCACAGTCAGAGCAGAAATACAGATTCTCGCCTGTGTGTATTTGTAGGTGTATTTTAACTTTGATAGAATTGGGAAAATCTCCTCACAATGTGGGCAGTGGTGAGACCTCTTAGCTCTGTGATCTTCCTGCTGTTGCCTCTCTGGATGTAGAGAATGTCTCAACATGGTCTCCTGTGTGAACAACATCAGAAGAACCAGTCAGTTGGTGTAATATACAGTACCAGTTATAAGTTGACACACCTACTAATTCAAGGGTTTTTCTTTATTTTTTTACTATTTTCTACCTTGTAGAATAATAGTGAAGACATCAGACCTATTCTATAACACATATGGAATCATGTAGTAACCCAAAAAAGTGTTAAACATATGTTGTATTTTAGATTCTTCAATGTAGCCACCATTTGCCTTGACAGCTTTCCAAACTCTTGGCATTCTCTCAACCAACTTCACCTGGAATACTTTTCCAACAGTCTTGAAGGAGTTCCCACATATGCTTAGCACTTGTTGGCTGCTTTTCCTTCACTCTGCGGTCCAACTCATCCCAAATCTCAATTGGGTTGAGGTCGGGTGATTGTGGAGGCCAGGTCATCTGATGCAGCACTCCATCACTCTCCTTCTTGGTCAAATAGCCCTTACACAGCCTGTAGGTGTGTTGGGTCATTGTCCTGTTGAAATACAAATGATAGTCCCACTAAGTGCAAAACCAGATGGGATGGCGTATCACTGCAGAATGATGTGGAGCCATGCTGGTTAAGTGTGCCTTGAATTCTAAATAGATCACAGACAGTGTCACCAGCAAAGCACCCCCACACCATCACATATCCTCCTCCATGCTTCACGGTGGGATCTACACATGCAGAGATCTTCCGTTCACCTACTCTGTGTCTCACAAAGACATGGCTGTTGGAACCAGAAATCGGACATTTGGACTCAGACCAAATGGACAGATTTCCACCGGTCTAATGTCCATTGCTCGTGTTTTTTTGCCCAAGAAAGTATCTTCTTCTTATTGGTGTCCTTTAGTAGTGGTTTCTTTGCAGCAATTCGACCTTGAAGGCCTGATTCACGCAGTCTCCTCTGAACAGTTGATGTTGAGATTTGTCTGTTACTTGAACTCTGAATAATTTATTTGGGCTGCAATTTCTGGAGGCTGATAACTATAATGAACTTGCCATAATATGGACTTGGTCTTTTAGCAAATAGGGTTATCTTCTGCATACCACCCCTACCTTGTCACAACACAACTGATTGGCTCAAATGCATTAAGAAGGAAAGAAATTCCACAAATTAACTTTTAACAAGGCACACCTGTTAATTGAAATGCATTCCAGGTGTGCCAAGAGTGTGCAAAGCTGTAATCAAGGCAAAGGGTGGCTACTTAGAAGAACTTAAAGTATAAAATATATTTTGATATGTTTAACACTTTTTGGTTACTAAACGATTCCATATGTGTTGTTGAATAGCTTTGATGTCTTCACTACATTACACAATGTAGGATGTAGGAAATAGTAAAATAAAGATAAACCCTTGAATGAGTAGGTGTGTCCAAACCTTTGACTGGTAATGTACATGTCAATCACATTTATTTTTTGAAGCCCTTTTTACATCCGCAAAGTCACAAAGTGCTTTACAGAAACCCTTCCTAAAATCACGAAAAGAGCAAGCAATGCAGATGTAGAAGCACAGTGGCTACTAAAAACTCAGTATAAAGCAGGAACCTAGGGAGAAACATAGAGAGGAACCAGGCTTAAAGGGGGTGGCCAGTCCTCTTCTGGCTGTACCGGGTGACATATGTTTTCATATCAGTAGGCTGTACAATACAAAAGGGGGGAAACTATTCTAAAAGTTGGTAAGAGTCAAAAAGCTAAAAAGGGACAAAAGTCATTAAAATGATGAGCCATATCATCCTCCACTCACTATCACAAGGGTTAGTAACTACACAGACTCATTTAATAGAACTTTAAAAAACTGGCAGTTAGTCTACTTCACTTACTTAGTCTACTCTCTGATCACTCCAGATAGTGAATAAAACACATGCTGGCAATACTGGTGTCAAACCATGCAAGTCTCAGTAGCACAAAATAACATCTACCTTTTCATACAAACAGATCATCATGAAACAGTTCTACTGCAACTTTTCATGCACAGTGAGAAGTTGGAACAAACACAAACTTAAATTAGATAGAACCTGCTCTTACCATGAGAAACACATTTCCCAATCTTCTCCTCCTCTTCTTCATCTTTAATGTTGACATTCAGCTCCAGTGTTTGACTGCAGTCTTCCAGCTTCACTGATGCCATCTCTGGATCCTGCAGTGCAAACTGGGCTCCACTGTCACAATCAGGACCCACTGACTGTAGGTTTGGACTTAGTGTGGAAGGAGAGGGGCAGGCTGGGTTTGTCCTCACTGTTGATGTTACCGGACTTATACCTGAGTTGGCAAGTAGTAATAAAGAGAAACGGAAACAAAAGTTATTGTCTTGACAATTCAGGGACATTCTTTATTCTCTAAAATATTTTGTATTTTTCAATCATCTAATTCAGTGTTTGACTGAAAAAGTACTAATTTTGGGTGCCGGTACGGTATATATTTAGGTGCAGGAGCCCCACAATACCTTTGAGCTAATATTCTATAAGAGGAACATGAGCTCAAGCAGTAGACATTTCAGGTGCTGATATTCAGCTCTGTTGAGCTTCTGTCCAAGTCAAAACACTGATCTCATTTTAATAGATCAGGAGCTAAGAATTGACAACAAATAATTAACATTACAAAGTACACACTACACAATGTACAGTTGAAGTCGGAAGTGTACATACACCTTAGCCAAATACATTTAAACTCAGTATTACACAATTCCTGATATTTATTCTTAGTAAAAATTCCCAGTCTTGCGTCAGTTAGGATCACCACTTTATTTTAAGTGAAAATGTCAGAATAATAGTAGAGATAATGATTTATTTCAGCTTTTATTTCCTTCATCAGATTCCCAGTGGGTCAGATGTTTACATACACTCAATTAGTATTTGGTAGCATTGCCTTTAAATTGTTTAACTTGGGTCAAACGTGTCGGGTAGCCTTCCACAAGCTTCCCACAATAAGTTGGGTGAATTTTGGCCCATTCCTCCTGACAGGGTTGGTGTAACTGAGTCAGGTTTGTAGGCCTTCTTGCTCGCACATGCTTTTTCAGTTCTGCCCACACATTTTCTATAGGATTGAGGTCAGGGCTTTGTGATGGCCACTCCAATACCTTGACTTGTTGTCCTTAAGCCATTTTGCCACAACTTTGGATGTATGCTTGGGATCATTGTCCATTTGGAAGACCTATTTGCGACCAAGCTTTATCTTCCTGACTGATATCTTGAGATGTTGCTTCAATATATCCACATCATTTTCCTTCCTCATGATGCCATCTATTTTGTGAAGTGCACCAGTCTCTCCTGCAGCAAAGCACCCCCACAGCATGATGCTGCCACCCCTGTGCTTCATGGTTGGCATGGAGTTCTTCGGCTTGCAAGCATCCCCCCTTTTTCCTCCAAACATAACGATGGTCATTATGGCCAAACAGTTATATTTTTGTTTCATCAGACCAGAGGACATTTCTCCAAAAAGTACGATATTTGTCCCCATGTGCAGTTGCAAACCATAGTCTGGCTTTTTTATGGCGGTTTTGGAGCAGTTGCTTCTTCCTTGCTGAGTGGCCTTTCAGGTTATGTCGATATAGGACACGGTTTACTGTGGATATAAATACTTTTGTACCCGTTTCCTCCAGCATCTTCACAAGGTTCTTTGCTGTTGTTCTGGGATTGATTTGCACTTTTCGCACCAAGTCACGTTCATCTCTAGGAGACAGAACGCGTCTCCTTCCTGAGCGGTATGACGGCTGTGTGGTCCCCATGGTGTTTATACTTTGCATACTACTGTTTGTACAGATGAACGTGGTACCTTCAGGCATTTGAAAATTGCTCCCAAGGATGAACCAGACTTGGAGGTCTACAATTTTTTTCCTGAGGTCTTGGCTGATTTATTTTGATTTTCCCATGATGTCAAGCAAAGAGGCACTGAGTTTGAATGTAGGCCTTGAAATACATCCAAATGTACACCTCCAATTGACTCAAATGATGTCAATTAGAATATCAGAAGCTTCTAAAGCCATGACATCATTTTCTGGAATTTTCCAAGCTGTTTAAAGGCACAGTCAACTTAGTGAATGTAAACGTCTGACCCACTGGAATTGTGGTACAGTGAATTATAAGTGAAATAATCTGTCTGTAAACAATTGTTGGAAAAATTACTTGTCATTACTTGCCAAAACTATAGTTTGTTAACAAGAACTTTGTGGAGTGGTTGAAAAACGAGTTTTAATGACTAAACTTACGACTTCAACTGAGATATATATATATATATACACACACACACACACACACACACCACCAAGTCTCTTCCTAGAGCTGGCCGCCTGGCCAAAGTGAGCAATCGGGGGTGAAGGACGTTAGTCAAGAACTCTGACAGAGCTCCAGAGTTCCTCGGTAGAGATAGGAGAAACTTCCAAAAGGACAACCATCTCTGCAGCACTCCACCAATCAGGCCATTATGGTAGAGTGGCCAGACGGAAGCCACTCCTCAGTCATTTTATTTAACCAGGTAAGCCAGTTGAGAACAAGTTCTCATTTACAACTGCGACCTGGCCAAGATAAAGCAAAGCAGTGCGATAAAAACAACAGAGTTACATATGGGGTAAACAAAACATAAAGTCAAAAATACAACAGAAAATATATATACAGTGTGTGCAAATGTAGTAAGTTATGGAGATAAGGCAATAAATAGGCCATAGTGCAAAATAGTTACAATTCCGTATTAACACTGGAATGATAGATGTGCAAAAGATGATGTGCAATTAGAGATACTGGGGTGCAAATTAGCTAAATAAATAACAATATGGGGATGAGGTAGTTGGGTGGGCTAATTTCAGAATGGCTGTGTACAGGTGCAGTGATCGGTAAGCTGCTCTGACAACTGACGCTTAAAGTTAGTGAGGGTGATAAGAGTCTCCAGCTTCAGAGATTTTTGCAGGTCGTTCCAGTCATTGGCAGCAGAGAACTGGAAGGAATGGCGGCCAAAGGAGGTGTTGGCTTTGGGGATGACCAGTGAGATATACCTGCTGGAGCGCAGACTACGGGTGGGTGTTGCCATGGTGACCAGTGAGCTAAGATAATATGGGGATTTGCCTAGCAGTGATTTATAGATGACCTGGAGCCAGTGGGTTTGGCGGACGAATATGTAGTGAGGGCAAGCCAACAAGAGCGTACAGGTCACAATGTTGGGTAGTATATGGGGCTTTGGTGACAAAACGGATGACACTGTGATAGACTACATACAATTTGCTGAGTAGAGTGTTGGAGGCTAATTTGTAAATGACATCGCCAAAGTCAAGGATCGGTAGGATAGTCAGTTTTACGAGGGCATGTTTGGCAGCATGAGTGAAGGGAGGCTTTGTTGCGAAATAGGAAGCCAATTCTAGATCTAACTTTTGAATGGAGATGCTTAATGTGAGTCTGGAAGGATAGTTTACAGTCTAACCAGACACCTAGGTATTTGTAGTTGTCCACATACTCTAGGTCAGACCCGCCGAGAGTAGTGATTGTAGTCGGGTGCAAGCAGCATTCGGTTGAAGAGCATGCATTTAGTATTACTAGTGTTTAAGAGCAGTTGGAGGCTACGGAAGGAGTGTTGTATGGCGTTGAAGCTCGTTTGAAGGTTTGTTAACACAGTGTCCAATGAAGGGCCAGATGTATACAAAATGGTGTCGTCCGCATAGAGGTGGATCCGAGCGTCACCAGCAGCAAGAGCGACATCATTGATATACACAGAGAATAGAGTCGGCCCGAGAATTGAACCCTGTGACACCCCCATAGAGACGGCCAGAGGTCCAGACAACAGGCCCTCCGATTTGACACATTGAACTCTATCTGAGAAGTAGTTGGTGAACCAGGCGAGGCAGTCATTAGAGAAACCAAGGCTATTTAGTCTGCCAATAAGAATGCGGTGGTTGACAGAGTCGAAAGCCTTGGCCAGGTTGATGAAGATGGCTGCGCAGTACTGTCGTATCTATCGCGGTTATAATATCGTTTAGGATCTTGAGCGTGGCTGATGTGCACCCATGACCAGCTCGGAAACCGGATTGCATAGCGGAGAAGGTACGGTGGGATTCGAAATGGACGGTGATCTGTTTGTTAACTTGGCTTTCAAATACTTTTGAAAGGCAGGGCAGGATGAATATAGGTCTAACAGTCTGGATCTAGAGTGTCACCCCCTTTGAAGAGGGGGATGACCGCGGCAGCTGTCCAATCTCTGGGGATCTCAGACGTTACGAAAGAGAGGTTGAACAGGCTAGTAATAGGGGTTGTGACAATTTCGGCTGCTAATTTTAGAAAGAAAGGGTTCAGATTGTCTAGCCCAGATGATTTGTAGGGGTCCAGATTTTTCAGCTCTTTCAGAACATCAGCTGTCTGAATTTGTGTGAAGGAGAAGCGGGGGGGCATGGGCACGTTGCAGCGGAGGGTGCAGAGCTGGTGGTGGTAGCCAGGTGGAAAGCATGGCCAGCCGTAGCAAAATGCTTGTTGAAATTCTCGATTATTGTAGATTTATCTGTGGTGACAGTGTTTCCTAGTCTCAGTGCAGTGGGCAATTGGGAGGAGATGCTCTTATTTTCCATTGACTTTACAGTGTCCCAAAACTTTTTGGAGTTAGTGCTACAGGATGCACATTTCTGTTTGAAAAAGCTAGCCTTTGCCTTCCTAACTGATTGTGTATATTGGTTCCTGACTTCCCTAAAAAGTTGCATATCGCGGGGGCTGTTCGATGCTAATGCAGTACGCCACAGGATGTTTTTGTGCTAGTCAAGGGCAGTCAAGTCTGAGGATAAATAAGCATGCCCCATTCAAAAAAATAAGTTTGAGAGGAAAGCACTTTTAAAGAACAACCAGGCATCCTCTACTGACGGAATGAGGTCAATATCCATCCAGGATACCCAGGCCAGGTCAATTAGAAAGGCCTGCTCGCTGAAGTGTTTTAGGGAGCTTTTGACAGTGATGAGGAGTGGTCGTTTGACCGCGGACCCATTACGGACGCAGGCAATAATCGCTGAGATTCTGGTTGAAGACAGCGGAGGTCTATTTAGAGGGTATATATGTCAGGATGATATCTATGAGGGTGCCCATGTTTACAGATTTGGGGTTGTACCTGGCAGGTTCGTTGATAATTTGTGTGAGATTAAGGGCATTCTAGTTTAGATTGTAGGTTGGCCGGGGTGTTAAGCATATCCCAGTTAGGTCACCAAGCAGTACGAACTCTGAGGATAGATGGGGGGCGATCAGTTCACATATGGTGTCCAGGGCACAGCTCTGGGCTGAGGGGGGTCTGTAGCAAGCGGCAACAGTGGGAGACTTATTTCTGGAAAGTTTGATTTTTAGAAGTAGAAGCTCAAACTGTTTGGGCACAGACCTGGATAGTACAATAGAGCTCTGCAGGCTCTCTCTACAGTAGATTGCAACCCCACCCCCTTTGGCAGTTCTATCGAGACGGAAAATGTTGTAGTTGGAGATGGACATTTCTGGTGGCCTTCCTAAGCCAGGATTCAGACACTGCTAGAACATCAGGGTTGGCGGAGTGTGCTAACGCAGTGAATAACTCAAACTTAGGGAGGAGGCTTTGGATGTTAACGTGCAAGAAGCCAAGGCTTTTACGGTTACAGAAGTCAACAAATGATAACGCCTGGGGAGTAGGAGTGATACTGGGGGCTACAGGGCCTGGATTAACCTCTACACCACCAGAGGAACAGAGGAGTAGTAGAATAAGAATACGGCTAAAGGCTTTAAGTACTGGTCTTCTAGTGCGTTGAGTACAGAGGAAAAAAAGGGGCAGATTTCCGTGCGTTGTAGAATAGATTCAGGGCATTATGTACAGACAAGGATATGGAAGGATATGAGTACAGTGGAGGTAAATCTAAACGTTGGGTAACGATGAAAGAGATAGCATCACTGGAGGCACCGATTGAGTCTGTCTCCGCGTGTATGGGGGGTGGGACAAAGGAGCTATCTAAAAGGTAGGTTGAGCTGGGCGATCTACAGTGAAATAGTACAATAAGAAATAACCGAAACAGCAATAAGCAAAGCATATTGACATGGGAGAGAGGCATAAAGCAATCACAGGTGTTATTCGAGAGAGCTAAGGCAACAGCTGGTAATGGCGACAAAGTTTGGGCTGAGGCTAAACATAAACAGGATGCGGTACCGTATAAAGAAACAGTCCAGCAGGCATCAGCTGTATAGCTGAGTTATCATAAGGTCCGGTGAACAGCAATAGGAGAGTTCGGAGGTAGTTCGGAGGCTGCTATAGCACTGGCGAGCAAGAGGCCATGGCTAGCGTGTGCTAGCGGGCCAGGGCTAGCAGATGGGTCTTCGTGGTCGACGTCGAGACGGGAAGCCTGCTGTAACCACATCAGACGATTTCGTTGGCAGACCAGTCGTGTTGGATCGAGCGGGGCTCTGTGTCAACACTAGGAGTTCCCGTCCGGTTGACAGAGAGGTAGATAGCCGGGTGATGGGCTTTAGACTGGCCGATAATAGTCCAGGCTAGAGCTGGCTGGTAGTGCAGGCCACAGACAATGGTGAAAAACCGCTGATGGTGGCTAATAGCAAGTAGCTAGTTAGCTGGCTACTCCCCTCCGGTAGACAGACGTAGATAGCCAGGAAATTGGCCTGGCTCGAGGCTAGCTCACGGCTAACTGGTGCTTGCTTCTGGGGCATTGGTGAACAGCCAAACAGCAACATCCAATCGGTTGCGGCTAGCTAGTTGCGATCCGGTGTTAATGTCCAGTGAATCAGTTATTCTGGAAGTAGAATCCGATGTTCTGGGTGAAAACCGCTAACGATGGCTAATAGCAAGTAGCTAGTTAGCTGGCTAGCTAGTTTCAACTGGAGATTCCAGATAAAGGTAAGTCAATAATAGAATCCGTTCCACATTGAGTGAGGCGGGTTGCAGGAAAGTATATGTTGTAGAAGGATGAAAAGTATGATAGGAAAATATGTACGAAAAATACAAAAAAACAGGCTATTTACACAGACACACAACAAAGAACACGACCGCACTGCTACGCCATCTTGGAATAGTAAAGGGCACATGACAGCCCACTTGGAGTTTGCCAAAAGGCACCTCAAGACTCTCAGACCATGAGAAGGAAGATTCTCTGGTCTGATGAAACCAATTTTGAACTCTTTGGCCTGAATCCCAAGCATCACATCTGGAGGAAACCTGGCACCATCCCTACGGTGAAGCGTGGTGGTGTCAGCATCATGCTGTGGGGATGTTTTTCAGAGGCAGGGACTAGGACACTAGTCAAGATCGAGGGAAAGATGAACGGATCAAAGTACAGAGAGATCCTTGATGAAACCTGCTCCAGAATGCTCAGGACCTCAGACTGGGGCGAAGGTTCACCTTTCAACAGGACAACTACCCTAAGCACACAGCCAAGACAACGCAGGAGTGGCTTTGGGACAAGTCTCTGAACGTCCTTGAGTGACCCAGCCAGAGCCCGGACTTCAACCCGATCTAACATCTCCGGAGAGACCAGAAAATAGCTGTGCAGCGATGCTCTCCATCCAATCTGACAGAGCTTGAGAGGATCTGCAGAGAAGAATGGGAGAAACTCTCCAAATACAGGTGTGCCAAGCTTGTAGCGTCATACCAAAGAAGACTTGAGGCTGTAATCGCTGCCAAAGGTGCTTAAACAAAGTACTGAGTAAAGGGTCTGAATACTTATGTAAATGTGATATTTCCGTATTTATTATTATATTTGGTTAAAAAAATTTCGGAACAAATGATAAAAACAAGTTTTTGCTTTGTCATTATGGGGTAGTGTGTAGATTAATGAGGGAAACAAACAACTTAATCTATTTTAGAATAAGGCTGTAACATACCTAAATGTGGAAAAAGTCAAGGGGTCTGAATAATTTCCCAATGCACTGTATATACAGTGGGGAGAAGAAGTATTTGATACACTGCCGATTTTGCAGGTTTTCCTACTTACAAAGCATTCAGAGGTCTGTAATTTTTATCATAGGTACACTTCAACTGTGAGAGACAGAATCTAAAACAAAAATCCAGAAAATCACATTGTATGATTTTTAAGTAATTAATTTGCATGACATAAGTATTTGATACTTTTTTATTTATTTTTTATTTCACCTTTATTTAACCAGGTAAGCCAGTTGAGAACAGGTTCTCATTTACAACTGCGACCTGGCCAAGATAAAGCAAAGCAGTGCAATAAAAACAACACAGAGTTACATATGGGGTAAAAAACATAAAGTCAAAAATACAACAGAAAAATATATATACAGTGTGTGCAAATGTAGCAAGTTATGGAGGTAAGGCAATAAATAGGCTATAGTGCAAAATAATTACAATAGTATTAACACTGGAATGCTAGATGTGCAAGAGATTATGTGCAAATAGAGATACTGGGGTGCAAAAGAGCAAAATAAATAACAATATAGGGATAAGGTAGTTGGGTGGGCTAATTTCAGATGGGCTGTGTACAGGTGCAGTGATCGGTAAGGTGCTCTGACAACTGATGCTTAAAGTTATTGAGGGAGATAAGAGTCTCCAGCTTCAGAGATTTTTGCAATTCGTTCCAGTCATTGGCAGCAGAGAACTGGAAGGAATGGCGGCCAAAGGAGGTGTTGGCTTTGGGAATGACCAGTGAGATATACCTGCTGGAGCGCAGACTACGGGTGGGTGCTGCTATGGTGACCAATGAGCTAAGATAAGGCGGGGATTTGCCTAGCAGTGATTTATAGATGGCCTGGAGCCAGTGGGTTTGACGACGAACATGTAGTGAGGACCAGCCAACAAGAGCGTACAGGTCACAGTGGTGGGTAGTGTATGGGGCTTTGGAGACAAAACGGATGGCACTGTGATAGACTACATCCAGTTTGCTGAGTAGAGTGTTGGAGGCTATTTTGTAAATGACATCGCCGAAGTCAAGGATCGGTAGGATAGTCGGTTTTACGAGGGCATGTTTGGCAGCATGAGTGAAGGAGGCTTTGTTGCGAAATAGGAAGCCGATTCTAGATTTAACTTTGGATTGGAGATTCTTTATGTGAGTCTGGAAGTTGAGTTTACAGTCTAACCAGACACCTAGGTATTTGTAGTTGTCCACATACTCTAGGTCAGACCCGTCGAGAGTGGTGATTCTAGTCGGGTGGCGGGTGCCAGCAGCGTTCGATTGAAAAGCATGCATTTAGTTTTACTAGTGTTTAAGAGCAGTTGGAGGCTACTGAAGGACTGTTGTATGGCATTGAAGCTCGTTTTGGAGGTTTGTTAACACAGTGTCCAATGAAGGGCCAGATGTATACAAAATGGTGTCGTCTGCGTAGAGGTGGATCTGAGAGTCACCAGCAGCAAGAGCGACATCATTGATATACACGGAGAAAAGTGTCGGCCCAAGAATTGAACCCTGTGGCACCCACATAGAGACTGCCATAGGTCCAGACAACAGGCCCTCAGATTTGACACACTGAACTCTATCTGAGGAGTAGTTGGTGAACCAGGTGAGGCAGTCATTTGAGAAACCAAGGCTATTTAGTCTGCCAATAAGAATGCGGTGGTTGACAGAGTCGAAAGCCTTGGCCAGGTCGATGAAGACGGCTGCACAGTACTGTCTATTATCAATCGCGGTTATAATATCGTTTAGGACCTTGAGCGTGGCTGAAGTGCACCCATGACCAGCTCGAAACCGGATTGCATAGCGGAGAAGGTACAGTGGTATTCGAAATGGTCGGTGATCTGTTTGTTAACTTGGCTTTCAAATACTTTCGAAAGGCAGGGCAGGATGGATATAGGTCTGTAGCAGTTTGGATCTAGAGTGTCACCCCCTTTGAAGAGGGGGATGACCGCGGCAGCTTTCCAATCTCTGGGGATCTCAGACGTTATGAAAGAGAGGTTGAACAGACTAGTAATAGGGGTTGCGACAATTTCGGCGGCTAGTTTTAGAAAGAAAGGGTCCAGATTGTCTAGCCCAGCTGATTTGTAGGGGTCCAGATTTTGCAGCGCTTTCAAAACATCAGCTGTCTGAATTTGTGTGAAGGAGAAGCGGGGGGCATGGGCAAGTTGCAGCAGAGGGTGCAGAGTTGGTGGCCGGGGTAGTGGTAGCCAGATGGAAAGCATGGCCAGCTGTAGCAAAATGCTTGTTGAAATTCTCGATTATTGTAGATTTATCGGTGGTGATAGTGTTTCCTAGCCTCAGTGCAGTGGGCAGCTGGGAGGAAGTGCTCTTATTCTCCATGGACTTTACAGTGTCCCAAAACTTTTTGGAGTTAGTGCTACAGGATGCAAATTTCTGTTTGAAAAAGTTAGCCTTTGCTTTCCTGACTGCTTGTGTATATTGGTTCCTAACTTCCCTGAAAAGTTGCATATCGAGGAGGCTATTTGATGCTAATGCTGTACGCCACAGGATGTTTTGTGCTGGTCAAGGGCAGTCAAGTCTGGGGAGAACCAGGGGCTATATCGGTTCTTAGTTCTGTATTTTTTGAATGGGGCATGTTTATTTAAGATTGAGAGGAAATTACTTTTAAGGAACAACCAGGCATCCTCTACTGACGAAATGAGATCTATATCCATCCAGGATACCTGGGCCAGGTCAATTAGGAAGGCCTGCTCGCTAAAGTGTTTTAGGGAGCGTTTGACAGTGATGAGGGGTGGTCGTTTGACCGCGGACCCGTTACGGACGCAGAGCAATAAGGCAGTGATCGCTGAGATCCTGGTTGAAGACAGCTGAGGTGTATTTAGAGGGTATGTTAGTCAGGATGATATCTATGAGGGTACCCATGTTTACGGATTTAGGGTTGTACCTGGTAGGTTCGTTGATAATTTGCGTGAGGTTGAGGGCATCTAGCTTGGATTGTAGGATGGCTGGGGTATTAAGCATATCCCAATTTAGGTCACCAAGCAGTACAAACTCTGAGGATAAATGGGGGGCAATTAATTCACATATGGTGTCCAGGGCACAGCTGGGGGCTGAGGGGGTCTGTAGCAAGCGGCAACAGTGAGAGACTTATTTCTGGAAAGGTGGATTTTTTAGAAGTAGAAGCTCAAACTGTTTGGGCACAGACCTGGATAGTATGATAGAGCTCTGCAGGCTAACTCCACCTCCTTTGGCAGTTCTATCTAGACGGAAAATGTTATAGTTGGGGATGGAAATTTCAGAATTTTTTGGTGGCCTTCCTGAGCCAGGATTCAGACACTGCTAGAACATCAGGGTTGGCAGAGTGTGCTAACGCAGTGAATAACTCAAACTTAGGAAGTAGACTTCTGATATTTATGTGCAAGAAACCAAGACTTTTGCGATTACAGAAGTCAGCAAATGATAGCGCCTGGGGAGTAGGAGTGATACTGAGGGCTGCAGGGCCTGGGTTAGCCTCTACATCACCAGAGGAACAGAGGAGGACTAGAATAAGGATACGGCTAAAGGCTTTAAGAACTGGTTTTCTAGTGCGTTGGGTACATAGAATAAAGGGGGCAGATTTCCGGGTGTTATAGAAAAGATTCAGGGCATTATGTACAGACAAGGATATGGAAGGATATGAGTAAAGTGGGGGTAAACCTAAGCGTTGGGTAACAATGAAAGAGATAGCATCGTTGGAGGCATCAATTGAGTCGGTCTCCGCGTGTATAGGGGAGGGGCCAAGGAGCTATCTAAGGCAGGTTTAGCTAGGCTGGGGGGTCTACAGTGAAATAGTACAATTAGAAATAACCGAAACAACAATAAACTAACCATGTTTGGGCTGAGGCTAAACATAAACAGGATGTAGTACCGTAAAAAGGAACAGTCCAGCAGACATCAGCTGTATAGCTGAGTTATCATAAGGTCTGGTGGTAAAGCAGTAGTGAGTAAGGGGCCACGGCTAGCGTGTGCTAGCGGGCCGGGGTTAGCAGATGGAATCTTCGTGGTTAACGTCGTAACCACATCAGATGATTTCGTCGGCAGACCAGTTGTGTAGGATCGGCGGGCTCCGTGTCAACACTAGGTGGTCCCGTCCGGTTGACAGAGAGGTAGATAGCCGGGAGATGGGCCTAGCTCAGGATGATTAGCCAGACCACAGTGTCCGTTTTGTTGTAGCTAGCTGGTAGCGATGAATCCGGAGTTAAAGGTCCAGTGATTCAGTGATTCCGGCGGAAAAACTGATATGTTCTGGGTCGATAACGCGCTGTGCAGACTGGCCGAATATCCGGTGATTAATGTCCAGTGATTAAAATTAATCCCGCAGAAAAAAAATCCAATGTTCTGGGTGAAATACCGCTAGCTGTGGCTAATAGCAAGTAGCTAGTTAGCTGGCTAGCTAGTTTCAACTGGAGATTCTAGATTCTAGATAAAGGTAAGTCAATGATAGAATCCGTTCCACATTGAGTGAGGCGGGTTGCAGGAAAGTATATTTTGTAGAAGGATGAAAAGTCTGATAGGGAAATATGTATGAAAAATACAGAAAAATAGGGTATTTACAGGCTATTTAAAGACATGCGACAAAAACAGAACTGCACTACTACGCCATCTTGGATTTGAATACATCAGAAAAGCAGAACTTAATATTTGGTACCGAAACCTTTGTTTGCAATTACAGAGATCATACGTTTCCTGTAGGTCTTGACCAGGTTTGCACACACTGCAGCAGGGATTTTGGCCCACTCCTCCATACAGACCTTCTCCAGATCCTTCAGGTTTCGGGGCTGTCGCTGGGCAATACGGACTTTCAGCTCCCTCCAAATATTTTCTATTGGGTTCAGGTCTGGAGACTGGCTAGGCCACTCCAGGACCTTGAGATGCTTCTTACGGAGCAACTCCTTAGTTGCCCTGGCTGTGTGTTTCGGGGTCGTTGTCATGCTGGAAGACCCAGCCACGACCCATCTTCAATGCTCTTACTGAGGGAAGGAGGTTGTTGGCCAAGATCTCGCGATACATGGCCCCATCCATCCTCCCTCAATACGGTGCAGTCGTCCTGTCCCCTTTGCAGAAAAGCATCCCCAAAGTATGATGTTTCCACCTCCATGCTTCACGGTTGGGATGGTGTTCTTGGGGTTGTACTCATCCTTCTTCTTCCTCCAAACACGGCGAGTGGAGTTTAGACCAAAAAGCTCTATTTTTGTCTCATCAGACCACATGACCTTCTCCCATTCCTCCTCTGGATCATCCAGATGGTCATTGGCAAACTTCAGACGGGCCTGGACATGCGCTGGCTTGAGCAGGGGGACCTTGCGTGCGCTGCAGGATTTTAATCCATGACGGGTGTAGTGTGTTACTAATGGTTTTCTTTGAGACTGTGGTCCCAGCTCTCTTCAGGTCATTGACCAGGTCCTGCCGTGTAGTTCTGGGCTGATCCCTCACCTTCCTCATGATCATTGATGCCCCACGAGGTGAGATCTTGCATGGAGCCCCAGACCGAGGGTGATTGACCGTCATCTTGAACTTCTTCCATTTTCTAATAATTGCGCCAACAGTTGTTGCCTTCTCACCAAGCTGCTTGCCTATTGTCCTGTAGCCCATCCCAGCCTTGTGCAGGTCTACAATTTTATCCCTGATGTCCTTACACAGCTCTCTGGTCTTGGCCATTGTGGAGAGGTTGGAGTCTGTTTGATTGAGTGTGTGGACAGGTGTCTTTTATACAGGTAACGAGTTCAAACAGGTGCAGTTAATACAGGTAATGAGTGGAGAACAGGAGGGCTTCTTAAAGAAAAACTAACAGGTCTGTGAGAGCCGGAATTCTTACTGGTTGGTAGGTGATCAAATACTTATGTCATGCAATAAAATGCAAATTAATTACTTAAAATCATACAATGTGATTTTCTGGATTTTTGTTTTAGATTCCGTCTCTCACAGTTGAAGTGTACCTATGATAAAAATTACAGACCTCTACATGCTTTGTAAGTAGGAAAACCTGAAAAATCGGCAGTGTATCAAATACTTTTTCTCCCCACTGTAGCTGTATGCAGAATCCTTTTAGCAAGGTTGCTTCCCCTCCTCTCTAAGGAGGCTTTCATCTTATTCTGAAGCCTGATAAATACCCAACAAAATGGGAAATTTGGGTTTGGGAAATACTTCTGTAAATGGATTAAAATATGATTTACCAACCCCACTGCAGAAGTTGCCACTAACAACTTCATTTCACAACCTTTTAAGCTTTTCCGGGGCACGAGAAAGAGTCCTGGACTGGCCGGACATCCTTCTTTAGCTATAGAACCCTTTGCCATTGCAGTAAGGGCCCACCCGTCAATTAGAGGAATACAAATAGATTTTGCACATTGAGTGGCCCTGTATGCAGATGATACCCTCTTATTCCTAACAGATCTAAATCATTTTCTTCCCTCTCCAATTTAATTAATAACTTGTCCGTTTTTGGGGGTTAAAGTTGAAAACCTTTTCCTAAACAAGCAAGAGAGACTGAATCCAATTGTACACCATCCATTTGTGAATACAGAACAAGGTTTCACATATCTTGGTATTAAAATCACACCAGAATTTAGCTCCTTGACCTCAACAAATTATGACCCCATGGTAACAGAATCAATCAACAGATGGACATCATTGTCTATATCTATTACTGGTAGAATAAATATCATTAAGATGAATATTCTGCCCAAATGTCTTTATCTATTTCAATCAATTCCTCTGGCTCCACCACCTTTATTTTCCCCAAATATCTGAAAGATACTCTCAAATGTTATCTGGAGCAACAGAAAACCAAGGCTTAGACTTTCTCTTCTTTATTTGCCCTATGACAGAGGGGGGATGCAACTTCCAAACCTACAGTGGTATTACTGGGCTGCACAACCTAGGGCTGCAATGTTTTGGTTCTCCAAGAAACCACAAAAGGCTTCACTTTGGATGGATATTTGTACTCTGCTCCCTTTAAGAAACTAAAGAAGAAGACTACTAATCCCCTTGTTAAAAACACCAACTATATGGCAGGAAGTACAGCAATATCTGGGTGAATCCCCTGTATTATCCAGTTTTACACCAATTTGGGGAAATGACAATTTCATACCTGGTAAAAATGACTTGGGGTTTAAAGAACTTAGAAGAAAAGGTATTGTTAAAGTAATGGAATTATACAATAAAAAAAGGGCTAATGTCATTTGAAGAACTAAAGGGAAGATTTAACTTACCACAAAATTATTTTTTTCAAATACTTACAATTGAGAAGCTTTATTTTTTCCAGTCTAAAACAATCTGCCCTACAACCTACTTTGACCACTTTAGAAACGCTCTCTGTTAATATGTGTTATGGGAGAGGTCAAATTACATCATTATATGGGAAAATGGTAGCTACTCATGAAGACAACTCTTATAGTAAGAGACTTCAGTGGATACAAGATATGCAGGAAGATATTTCAGCAGAGGACTGGGTATGATATGCTCGAGAGCACAGATACAGACCATAAACACCCGCCTGAGATTGTTGCAATACAATTGGATAATGAGAACAATTGTATTTCTGTAATTGTTGATTGTCCTACTGTGTTCTTGGGGACCTGCAACGCTGCAAAAAAATTTTGGTACCCTCCTGCAGTTCTGTGCCTCGACAAAATCCTTTCATGGAGCTCTACGGACAATTCATTCGAACTCATGGCTTGGTTTTTGCTCTGACATGCACTGTCAAATGTGGGACCTCATATTTACATTTAACATTTACATTTAAGTCATTTAGCAGACGCTCTTATCCAGAGCGACTTACAGTTAGTGAATACACTTTTTTTTTTTATACTGGCCCCCGTGGGAATCGAACCCACAACCCTGGCATTGCAAACACCATGCTCTATCAACTGAGCTACATCCCTGCCGGCCATTCCCTCCCCTACCCTGGACGACGCTGGGCCAATTGTGCGCCGCCGCTCATATCACGTCCAATCAATTGAATGTACCACAGGTGGACTCCAATCAAGTTGTAGAAACATCTCAAGGATGATCAATGGAAACAGGATCCACCTGAGCTCAATGGTGAGTCTGAATATTTACAGTTGAAGTCGGATGTTTACATACACTTAGGTTGGAGTCATTAAAACTCGTTTTTCAACCACTCCACACATTTCTTGTTAACAAACTATAGTTTTGGCAAGTCGGTTAGGACATCTACTTTGTGCATGACACAAGTAATTTTTCCAACAATTGTTTAAAGACAGATTATTTCACTTATTCACTGTATCACAATTCCAGTGGGTCAGAAGTTTACATACACTAAGTTGACTGTGCATTTAAACAGCTTGGAAAATTCCAAAAAATTATGTCATGGCTTTAGAAGCTTCTGATAGGCTAATTGACATAATTTGAGTCAATTGGAGATGTACCTGTGGATGTATTTCAAGGCCTACCTTCAAACTCAGTGCCTCTTTGCTTGACATCATGGGAAAGTCAAAAGAAATAAGCCAAGACCTCCGGGAAAAAAATTGTAGACCTCCACAAGTCTGGTTCATCCTTGGGAGCAATTTCCAAATGCCTGAAGGTACCACGTTCATCTGTACAAGCAATAGTACGCAAGTACACCATGGGACCATGCAGCCGTCATATCGCTCAGGAAGAAGAGGCGTTCTGTCTCCTAGAGATGAACGTACTTTGGTGTGAAAAGTGCAAGTCAATCCCAGAAAAACAGCAAGGGACCTTGTGAAGATGCTGGAGGAAACAGGTACAAAAGTATCTATATCCACAGTAAAACAAGACCTATATTGACATAACCTGAAAGGCTGCTCAGCAAGGAAGAAGCCACTGCTCCAAAACCGCCATAAAAAAGCCAGACTACGGATTGCAACTGCACATGGGGACAAAGATCGTACTTTTAGAGAAATGTCCTTGGTCTTATTAAACTAAAATAGAACTGTTTGGCCATAATGACCATCGTTATGTTTGGAGGAAAAAATGGGGTATTTGCAGCAGGAGGGACTGGTGCACTTCACATATTAGATGGCATCATGAGTAAGGAAGATTATGTGGATATATTGAAGCGACATCTCAAGACATCAGTCAGGAAGTTAAAGCTTGGTCGCAAATGGGTCTTCCAAATGGACAATGACCCCAAGCATACTTCCAAAGTTGTGGCAAAATGGCTTAAGGACAACAAAGTCAAGGTATTGTAGTGGCCATCACAAAGCCCTGACCTCAATCCTGTAGAAAATGTGTGGGCAGAACTGAAAAAGTGTGTGGAGCAAGGAGGCCTACAAACCTGACTCAGTTACACCAGGTCTGTCAGGAGGAATGGGCCAAAATTCACCCAACTTATTGTGGGAAGCTTGTGGAAGGCTACCCGAAATGTTTGATCCAAGTTAAACAATTTAAAGGCAATGCTACCAAATACTAATTGAGTGTATGCTCATCAGTCATGACAATTATATATTTACATTTACGTAATTTAGCAGACGCACTTATCCAGAGCAACTTACAGTTAGTGAGTATTACATTATCATACTGGCCCCCGTGGGAAACGAACCCACAACCCTGGCGGTTGCAAGCGCCATGCTCACCAACTGAGCTACATCCTCCACTCACTATAACAGGGGTTAGACACTACACAGACTCATTTCATTTATTGTGGTCCTCTGTAGCTCAACTGGTAGAGCACGGCGCTTGTAACGCCAAGGTAGTGGGTTCGATCCCCGGGACCACCCATACACAAAAATGTATGCACGCATGACTGTAAGTCGCTTTGGATAAAAGCGTCTGCTAAATGGCATATTATTATTATTATTACTAGAACTTTAAAACATTGGCAGTTTGTCTACTTCACTTCTTTAGTCTACTCTCTGATCACTCCAGATAGCCCAGTAAATAAAACAAATGCTGACAAAATTGGTGTCAAACCATGCAAGTCTGAGTAGCATGGAATAACATACCATCTTATTGAAACAGTTCATCAAGAAACAGTTCTACTGCAACTTTTCATGCACAGTGGGAAGTTGGAACGAACAACAAACTTAGTTTGATAGAACCTGCTCTTACCATGAGAAACAGATTTCCCAATCTTCTCCTCCTCTTCTTCATCTTTAATGTTGACATTCAGCTCCAGTGTTTGACTGCAGTCTTCCAGCTTCCCTGATGCCATCTCTGGATCCTGCAGTGCAAACTGGGCCCCACTGTCACAATCAGGACCCACTGACTGTAGGTTTGGACTCGATGTGGAAGGAGAGAGGCTCGCTGGGTTTGCCCTCACTATTGATGTTACCGGCCTCAGATTTAATTGTAGTCGTCCTGTAGTAACAATGAGAAACAGACACAAAAAGTTATTGTCTTGACAGTTCTGGCACTTTCTTTATTCTCTAAAAATATATTATATTTCTTCTTGTTCAATCATCTAATTCAGTGCTTGACTTGGACTGAAATAGGTGCCGGTACTGTTTATATTTAGGGTGCAGGAGCTCCACAATACTGTTGAGCTAACATTCTATAAGAGGAACAGGAGCTCAAGCACTAGATATTTGAGGTGCCGGTACTTAACCTATAGTAGATTTTCCCAAATTCACATACAGTACCAGTCAAAGGTTTTAGTACACCTACTCATTCCAGAGGTTTTCTTTATTTTTACTATTTTCTACATAGGATAATAATAGTGAAGACATCACAACTATGAAATAACACATATGGAATCATGTAGTAACCAACAAATTGTTAAACAAATCAAAATATATTTGATGTGAGATTCTTCAAAGTAGGCAACCTTTGTTTTTCAACAGGACAATGACCCAACACACCTCCAGGCTGTGTAAGGGCTATTTGACCAAGAAGGAGAGTGATGGAGTGCTGCATCAGATGACCTGGCCTCCACAATCAACCGACCTCAACCCAATTGAGATTGTTTGGGATGAGTTGGACTGCAGAGTGAAGGAAAAGCAGCCAACAAGTGCTCAGCATGTGTGTGAACTGCTTCAAGACTATTGGAAAAGCATTCCAGGTGAAGCTGGTTGAGAGAATGCCAAGAGTGTGCAAAGCTGTCATCAAGGCAAAAGGGTGGCTACTTTGAAGAATATTTAAAATCTAAAATATATTTTGATTTGTTTAACACTTTTTTGGTTACTACATGATTCCATGTGTTATTTTATAGTTTAGATGTCTTCACTATTACTCTACAATGTAGAAAATAGTAAAAAATTAAGAAAAAAACCCTTGAATGAGTAGGTGTGTCCAAACTTTTGACTGGTACTGTATATTTGCCACTGCTTGACTAAACAAATATTGGTTGACCAACAGCCCATCTATTGACCAAACAATTGACCAGTCGACTAAATGGGGTCAACCCTGAAAGCTATTCAACAGTCGAATGATACAGCCTGGAATCGAACCTGGGGGTCTGTAGTGAAGCCTATAGCACTGGGATGCAGTGCCTTAGACCGCTGCGCTACAATAGATTGACTGGGAAGGTGATTTTTCACAGTTAAAGTCCTGCAACAAGAGCTAAGACACTAATAAAACCATGTTCAGCGTTATCTAGTCCAAATATGACATGATTCCACTATTTTATCAGTTTGCATCACTTTCAATTAGGGACTTTTATTTTGAGGGCAAACCGCAAATTCCACTATTGTGGTTAATCGTTATTGTGGCTAGCTTCACATCCGTAGGGACAAGCGGGTACCAGGGCTGCGTCCAGCAGGAGGACGGAGACGTTGGCCACATTCAGATACAAATGTATTATGTAGAACAAACAAGCCTCTGATTCTAATGAATCATGTCACTTCTATTCAGGGTATTTCTATCTGCAACTTTCCAAAACGTTTTTGTACTGAACATGCCCAGGCGAAACGCACTGACCTATATACGAACCTGAAAAGCCTCACAAATGAAAACATGTAATGGACTCCGCGCCGTGTGCTTTAAAATATTCACGTTCTTCAATCACTCGGATTGACACAAAAATTACACAAAACCTTTCCAAAACGTGATAATACCTTGACTGATTTGTTATCTAACATGTTATGACGTTATTTCGATATTAGACAGTTTAAAAGTGCTTTTACATACCTGTAGTAATAAAGAGAAACGGAAAGCACAGTCCTGTCGTTTTCTTTGTTCTGAAGAATGTTGCGCGACCCCCCGGAAGTTCCTGTTCCACCCACTACCACAGAGCAACAGTGACATCTTCTTCTTCTTCTTCTGTGGGTTTTATGGCAGACTACATCCAAAAGTTGCATTGCCGCCACCAACTGGACGGTTTGAAACCACAAAATAAATGAAATAAAAATACATCCATACTTAAAAGTGATACTAACTTACTCCACCCTAATAAAAATAGTACATTGCCAAAACAAACAAAACTCAAATTTCTTCCTTCTTTTAGTTCTCAATATCTCCCTTCTCAGGCTCTAGGACCTGAGAGAAAATATTCCATGTAACTCTTTTGCCGAGAAATCTTTCAGCCCCAGGAACCTTTCCGCCCGCAACCACAATGATTCTCTAGATCTTCCTAGATATTTTCTCCACCTTGGCAGTGCCGTTAATCACCATTGCGATAAAGGCCACAAAGTCATTACAGATGCATCAAGGCTGGGACCGAGAGAATGGAACCGCTTCTAACGCCAGGCCGTAAGACTGTTAAACAGCCATCACTGATTTGATTCAGAGAATATTGATGACTAGCAAATTGGCTTGTCCCAATGTGTGGATAAAAAATATATATATATTATGTTGAAAGCCATGAATTGAACAAAAGCATTATATTTACTGTAAAGATAACCCCCAACAACTACAATGATTCAGTAGATCAATATTGTTACAGTACTCTAGCAGGTTTCACAGCTGCTTATGCTGACAAAACATGTAAGTGAATAGGTCAGATTTAGCTTTGTGATGCTCATTTAAGCTTCCTGTCTTGTTCAGCTTCAGAAAAACAGTAAATATGTCTCCCTTTCCTCTGCACAGTTCTCTCACAGTGAGAAACAATAGGATTACAATTGAGTGTTCTACGATATCTTGAGAATTAAGTGATGGAATGATTTTAATCTTAGCTAGTCAGAGAACTGATGAGGATTCTCACATTTATGTGGCCATGTTGAGAGAAACTCTTCCAACAGTCAGAGCAGGAGTACCAGATCCCTTGATATTTTACAGCTCTTCCCACAGTCAGAGCAGAGATACAGATTCTCTCCTGTGTGTATTTTTAGCTTTGATAGAAATTGGAAAATCTCCTCACAATGTGGGCAGTAGTGAGACCTCTTAGCTCTGTGATCTTCCTGCTGTTGCTCTCTGGATGTAGAGAATGTCTTAACATGGTCTCCTGTGTGAACAACATTAGAAGAACCAGTCAGTTGGTGTGATTTACATCAATCACATTTATTTTATAAAGCCCATTTTACATCAGCCGTTGTCACAGAGTGCTTTACAGATACCCTAACCTAACGTATCAGGCGTAAAATAAATGCCTAAACCAGGTCCACAGAAACCAGAAGCTTCCGGTTTTCAGGCTTTGCCTTCCTCTCTGCCTTTCCCTGAAACACGGATGCTTCCGGTGTTTGTGGCTAGGAAAAACTCCCTAGAAGGAAGGAACCTAGGAAGAAACCTAGAGAGGAACCAGGCTCTGAGCAGTGGCCAGTCCTCTTCTGGCTGTACTGGGTGACAAATGATGCATTATCTCAATATCCCCCGTTCTGAATGATGCATTATCTCACCATCCCCCATTCTGAATGATGCATTATCTCACCATCCCCCATTCTGAATTATGCATTATCTCACCATCCCCCATTCTGAATTATGCATTATCTCACCATCCCCCATTCTGAATGATGCATTATCTCACCATCTCCCATTCTGTCACACCTCTGAGCTCCTGTTGTGATAACATACTGTAGGTCTGATATCTGATTGGAAGTTAACTCAACAGTAATGTTATTGATCAACAACTCAAATGGTTCTAAAGGGGTCTTAGCTTCAATGTGTCTTTCTCTTTTGTTCTTGACCTGCTGTGGTGAGATATATAATGAGTGTACAAAACATTAGGATTATTGAGTTGCACCCCCTTCTGCCCTCAGAAAAGCCTAATTTTGTCAGGGCATGGACTCTACAAGGTGTCGAAAGCCTTCCACAGGGATGCTGGCCCATGTTGATTGCAATGCTTTCCACAGTTGTGTTAAGTTGGCTGGATGTCCTTTTGGTGGTGGACCGTTCTTGATACCCACAGGAAACAGTTGAAACTGCGGGAAACTGTGTTGCAGTTCTTGACACATTAAAACGTGTGCGTCTGGTACCTACTACCATACCCTGTTCAAAGACACTTAAATATTTTGTTTTGCCCATTCACCCTCTGAATGAAACACATACACAAAAAATCCTTCTTTAACCCTTCATCTACACTGAAGTGGATTTAACAAGAGACATCGATAAGGGATCATAGCTTTCACCTGGTCAGTCTATAGCAGGGAAAGAAGCAAGTGTTTCTAATGTTTAATACACTCAGTGTACACTGTCTTTCTCTACTCCCCTCTCCCATGAGCTATGGGCCACGACACAAGCTATGGATTATCTCTATCCCATGAGCTATGGACCATGACACAAGCTATGGATTCTTTGTCTTTCTCTTCCTGTCTGATCATGTTTAGATACTTAATGTTTTGTTAATATCAGTATTGACTTGTAACTTAGGCTTCACACCTTGGGCAGAAGGTAACTGTAGGTTGCTGGTTCGAATCCCCGAGCTGACTAGGTGAAAAATCTGTCGATATGCCCTTGAGCAAGGCACATAATCCTAGATCCTCAGATTTTTTTTATTTTTAAGTGAATCGTTAATTTTACAATGTCATTAAATCTATTTACCTTTAGTATTCCACTAGCAGACCAATTCTTGCTAGTCAACATCAACTCATTGCCTAATGCTTGCTTGCATATTTTAATCGTCTTTATGGTGTCAGATAAACATTTTAGTAGATTTAATTAATACATAAATTGAAGTATTTTCATGAGTCGCAGGTGAGGTGTTCTATATGATCACTAAAAGAACCTGCTCTTACCATGAGAAACAGATTTCCTAATCTTCTCCTCCTCTTCTTCATCTTTAATGTTGACATTCAGCTCCAGTGTTTGACTGCAGTCTTCCAGCTTCACTGATGCCATCTTTGGATCCTGCAGTGCATACTGGGCTCCACTGTCACAATCAGGACCCAGTGACTGTAGGTTTGGACTCAGTGTGGAAGGAGAGAGGCAGGCTGAGTTTGGACTCACTGTTAATTTGTAAACTCAGATTTGATCAATTGCTGCCTAAAATGCTGTGGTGCTTACTAACACAACAGGAAATATTGTGTTAGATGTGGCCATCACATGAATTCTCAGCTCTTTCACTCTGAATATTCATATCAATGAATCACCCTCAAATGGACCATCAATACCAGAGTTCTACAATACTACTTACATAATCAACTGGACATTACAACAGCCTGAACCTCAATATAGTCCTGGGCATATATTGGACTCTAACAATGGGGGGATGGAAAGGGTCTACTGAAATGAATACTGTAGTGGTGTGAGAAAGGTAACACAAGCTTCCCCTCTACTTCCACTCCCCAATAGCAAGTGGAAACACTTAAAAATGGAGAAAAAAATACAAATAATATATTTGTTGTTTTATTTAATTGTTACCTAAGAACAAAACCTGTCTAAATCCTTTATACTGAAAAAATCTATTCATATGCATTATAGAAAATAATGGGGAATAGGAAATTGGATTGTCCCACTGGTGATGTGTTGAGGTGTATTGACATGTTTTGACTAGATACATAATATAGAAGAGAAATTGTATAGTTCAAATGTTTCTAGTCAAAAAAAAGTATTTGGTTGCTGTGTTCAAAAGGCATATTTTTATTTATATTGCATTTTTTAATTTAACTTTCATATGAACATTTTCCCCAGTGATAAAACACAGTGCTAAAGGTTTTAAAACAGAAGCTGCCGTATGCATGTAGATTACATCACCATAATTAAGCACTGGGAGAAGCGTTGCTTGAACAATCTTCCTTCTACTTTCCAAAGTGAAGCAGGATTTATTTCTATACCTAGTTTTTTTGGCAACTGAGCAAATTGTAGGTCTTATGAGCGGAAACTTGAAGGCTGTGAGACTTTTGCGCAACTTCCCGCGCGCGTTTCCAGTGAACACTGAGGCTGTACTCTTCCAGTTTTAGATAGCTTTTTATTTCTATGATATAGCCTACAGTAGCCTATATGTGGTGTTCAATGCAGGCCTACATTGCAGGATACTTTAAAACACGTTTTTACATTATGAAGGGCTTACATTTACATTTTAGTCATTTAGCAGACACTCTTATCCAGAGCAACTTACAGTTAGTGAGTGCATACATTATAAACATTTTTCATACTGGCCCCCGTGGGAATCAAACCCACAACCCTGGCGTTGCAAATGCCATGCTCTACCAACTGAGCTACATCCCTGCCGGCCATTCCCTCCCCTCCCCTGGACGACGCTGGGCCAATTGTGCGCCGTCCCATGGGTCTCCCGGTCGCGGCCGGCTACGACAGAGCCTGGATTCGAACCAGGATCTCTAGTGGCACAGACCAGACACTAGCGCCTTAGACCACTGCACCACTCGGGAGGTTTGACATGAACTCTTGATTTTTTTACTTGGTTTGTAACACCATGGGCCGAATAGGTGACTGTAAATTGTATTGTGTTGTATGATGCAAGAAACCACTTTACAAAATAATATTAATTATTATTACCATACAGAGAATTAGACACACGTAGGCTACCCCTCTGCTTATTGGCTTATTTGCATATTCAAGCCTGTCTCAAAATACAACACTGCCTCTTTAATTAAGACATAGGCTTTTTATCTGACTGGCTTTTCAAAGACAGCTTGAAATGTAGCCTACACGTTTTGTTCTCTTGTAGGAAGCAGTAAAGGAAGCAGTAATTCCCCATTGCTGACCTATACTTATGTATAACTGGTCTAATAACTTGCTAACTAGCAAAGAATATCAACAAATGTGCAGACGCGCAGCTCTGCGGTCTGATCTGAACTGCGCATTCACTCGCAGGTGACTGAAAGACCGCTCGTGGGCTACTCCCGCCAATAGACTCGGATCGGACTGGCTCTGCCTACAACAAAATCACAGACTCAATCTTGCAAAGTTATATATGTTTTGGTTTGTTCCATTGAAAAGGGGCTGATATAATATCGATTCGATCACAGAAAATACGTTGATCTATATAGGGGCGGCAGGTAGCTTAGTGGTTAAGAGCGTTGTACCAGTAACCGAAAGGTCGCTGGTTCTAATCCCCGAGCCGACTAGGTGAAAACTCTGTCTATGTGCCATTGAGCAAGGCACTTAACCATAATTGCTCTGGATAAGAGCGTCTGCTAAATTACCCATTTATTTAATTTAAAATAATGGGGCGAACTCAGTTAAATTCAATCTCTTGCGTCTCTGCACGGCCTGGCATTTGTTCTTCTCTGCAGTCCTGGAGGAAGTGCGCGGCTGCGCAGTTTAGAGGGAACATTGCCTGCAGCACACTGTAGTGTATGAAGAATTATGACTTTGCTAATGTTTTCAAGTGGAACCTGAGAGGATGTTTATTCAGTTTTAGAGGAACACCATAGAACAGAGGAAGTCTGTTGTGTGGAGATAGGTTATTGGTCTGTAGGGGAACACCCATATCAGATTACATAGGATATATACCACAGTTAGGACAGAGGAGAAGCAGAATAATCATATTAGAGATGGGGCTATTATTCTCCGGGTATCTGCAGGTATCTGTAAATCGACGCTGTAACCCTTTGTTATGAATAAACCTTATGATAAAAATACAGTGTCAGCGGGTTCTCCTTGTCACACAGCATAATTAGCAACGTTTACTCGACACTACAACACCTTTCGTATTATTGATGAATCTAGATTCGATAACGTCATTAAGCAAGCACACATTGTGTCCGTTAGATAGTTTTTGGACCAATTGAAAGATGCCTGATCTAGGCTTATTTCAGACAACCTTAGAAAAAGTAAGAAATGATCAACTGTATCAAATGCCTTCTACAGGTCAATAAATAAAGCAGCGCAATGATTTTTGTGGTCTAAACCACAGGTGTCAAACTCATTCCATGGTGCCTCCCTTGTACTTGATTGATCAATTAAGGTCACTAATTTGTAAGGAACTCCCGAACCTGGTTGTCTAGGTTTTAATTAAAGAGGAAAAACCAAAAACCTGCAGATCCAAGGCCCTCCACGGAATGAGTTTGACACCCCTGGTCTAAACAATATAGCACCTCATCTAGTGTAGCCGCTGAAAAATATGTCCAGGTCTAAAACCAGATTGGAAGAAATGAAAAACCCACTCACTGAAATATTCTTTCAGGTTTAATGTCTTCTTTTTTAGCAGCAGAGGTCAAAACAAATGGAGGTGGCCTTCCTCAGTGTTTGGATATTGATAGATGACTTCAAATTTGTTTAATTCTTTACAATCAATCATGATTTACATTAATTATTTACCAATCATTATTAACATTTTTCTACAAGAAAAAGATAATAAACAAAGAAAAGAGTACCTGTTGATCACAGGAAGAAACCTAACAGGAGTTCATCATTAAGGCCTCTAGGACTCTCTGTTGATCACAGGAAGAAACCTAACAGGAGTTCATCATTAAGGCCTCTAGGACTCTCTGTTGATCACAGGAAGAAACCTAACAGGAGTTCATCATTAAGGCCTCTAGGACTCTCTGTTGATCACAGGAAGAAACCTAACAGGAGTTCATCATTAAGGCCTCTAGGACTCTCTGTTGATCACAGGAAGAAACCTAACAGGAGTTCATCATTAAGGCCTCTAGGACTCTCTGTTGATCACAGGAAGAAACCTAACAGGAGTTCATCATTAAGGCCTCTAGGACTCTCTGTTGATCACAGGAAGAAACCTAACAGGAGTTCATCATTAAGGCCTCTAGGACACTCTGTTTGTAGCCTCGTAGGAACCATCCTGATCTCACTGATATATTTAACTTAACAGAATGTAAGCTCAAGAGATCAGGACGGCTCGTACGAGGCTACTCTGTTTGTAAGTCATGGATATAATATTTATCTCTCTGTAAGTCATGGATATTAAATCAAATCAAATTGTATTTGTCACATGCGCCGAATACAATAGGTGTAGACCTTACCATGAAATACTTACTTACAAGCCCTTAACCAACAATGCAGTTTTAAGAAAATAGAGTTAAGAAAAATATTTACTACACAAACTAAAGTAAAAAAAATGACAAAATATTTAAAAGTAACACAATAAAATAACAATAACAAGGCTATATACAGGGGTTACCGGTACCGAGTCAATGTGCGGGGCTACAGGTTAGTCGAGGTAATTTGTACATGTAGGTAGGGGTACAGTGACTATGAATAGTGGCGCAGTGGTCTAAGGCACTGCATCGCAGTGCTAGCTGTGCCACTAGAGATCCTGGTTCGAATCCAGGCTCTGTCGTAGCCGGCAGCGACCGGGAGACCCATGGGGTGGCGCACAATTGACCCAGCGTCGTCCAGGGTAGGGGAGGGAATGGCCGGCAGGGATGTAGCTCAGTTGGTAGAGCATGGCATTTGCAACGCCAGGGTTGTAGGTTCGATTCCAGTATATAAATAAATGTATGCACACAGTAAAAACAGAAGTGTTAATTTAACTCCTATCGAGTTGAATTTAACTCTGTTTCAGATAACATTTGGTCCCACTCAAAATCAGTGTAAAATGTACTCTTTGGTCAGTGTAAAACTTTTAGAGTTAATTCTACTCCATATTGTGTAAAAAATAACAATGAAATGTGTCAAAATATTTAACACTGTAGTTTAATCACACTGTTGAGAGTAATATGATTACACTGTATAGAGTTAAGTCAACTACAATTTTACTTTAAAAAATGACACTTTAAAGTGTAATGATATTTACTTTTCATTTCTCTACAGTGTTTTTTTTTTTTTAATTTAAATCATATGATGTAGTGTTACTGAATTATAGAAATATCAATACTATCAAATAAAACAAAGCACAATAATACAAGATGAGAGCACCCACATTTATTGAAAAAAAAAGTATAATTTCAATGTCCGTGAATTTACATTGTACACCCATTGCCTTGTCTATGACAGAAGTATAACATCATAAAAATGTTCACCAGAGAAAGCAATATGGCACAACAAGGGAGAGCTGTGTCATTTCCTCCATATGACCTTTGTATGTCAAAAGGTCTAGGGTAGTGCAGGTTGTCGACATGAAAAAAACTAAATCATGCTTTGATCTGATCACCTCATATGCATGGAAATGTTCTTGAAAAGTTACTGTAACTAAAGGCACTGTGAGTAGTAACAGTTTTTCACACATTATCAGAACTGACTCAATCTGATAAAACAAGGGCACTTCAGAGTCAACTTCGCCACAGATAACCAATCAATCAATCAATTTTATTTTATATAGCCCTTCATACATCAGCTGATATCTCGAAGTGCTGTACAGAAACCCAGCCTAAAACCCCAAACAGCTAGTGATGCAGGTGTAGAAGCACGGTGGCTAGGAAAAACTCCCTAGAAAGGCCAAAACCTAGGAAGAAACCTAGAGAGGAACCAGGCTATGAGGGGTGGCCAGTCCTCTTCTGGCTGTGCCGGGTGGAGATTATAACAGAACCATGCCAAGATGTTCAAAAATGTTCATAAGTGACAAGCATGGTCAAATAATAATCAGGAATAAATCTCAGTTGGCTTTTCATAGCCGATCATTAAGAGTTTAAAAACAGCAGGTCTGGGACAGGTAGGGGTTCCATAACCGCAGGCAGAACAGTTGAAACTGGAATAGCAGCAAGGCCAGGCGGACTGGGGACAGCAAGGAGTCACCACGGCCGGCAGTCCCGACGTATGGTCCTAGGGCTCAGGTCTCTCAGTTGGCAATTCATATCCGATCATTAAGAGTCGAAAACAGCAGGTCTGGGACAGGTAGGGGGTTTCGTAACCGCAGGCAGAACAGTTGAAACTGGAACAGCAGCAAGGCCAGGCGGACTGGGGACAGCAAGGTGTCAGCATGCCCGATAGTCCCGACGTATGGTCCCAGGGCTCAGGTTCTCAGAGAGAAAGAGAGAACGAGAGAATTAGAGAGAGCATACTTAAATTCACACAGGACACTGGATAAGACAGGAGAAGTACTCTAGGTATAACCAACTGACCCCAGCCCCCCGACACATAAACTACTGCAGCATAAATACTGGAGGCTGAGACAGGAGCGGTCCGGAGACACTGTGGCCCCATCCGAAGAAACCCCCGGACAGGGCCAAACAGGAAGGATATAACCCCACCCACTCTGCCAAAGCACAGCCCCCGCACCACTAGAGGGATATCCTCAACCACCAACTTACAATCCTGAGACAAGGCCGAGTATAGCCCACAAAGGTCTCCACCACAGCACAAACCAAGGGGGGGGGCGCCAACCCAGACAGGAAGATCACGTCAGTAACTCAACCCACTCAAGTGACGCACCCCTCCCAGGGACGGCATGAAAGAGCACCAGCGCGCCAGTGACTCAGCCCCTGTAACAGGGTTAGAGGCAGAGAATCCCAGTGGAGAGAGGGGAACCGGCCTGGCAGAGACAGCAAGGGCGGTTCGTTGCTCCAGAGCCTTTCCGTTCACCTTCACACTCCTGGGCCAGACTACACTCAATCATATGACCTACTGAAGAGATAAGTCTTCAGTAAAGACTTAAAAGGTTGAGACCGAGTCTGCGTCTCTCACATGGGTAGGCAGACTGTTCCATAAAAATGGAGATCTATAGGAGAAAGCCCTGCCTCCCGCTGTTTGCTTAGAAATTCTAGGGACAATTAGGAGGCCTGCGTCTTGTGACCGTAGCGTACGTATTGGTATGTACGGCAGGACCAACTCGGAAAGATAGGTAGGAGCAAGCCCATGTAACGCTTTATAGGTTAACAGTAAAACCTTGAAATCAGCCCTTGCCTTAACAGGAAGCCAGTGTAGGGAAGCTAGCACTGGAGTAATATGATCAAATTTCTTGGTTCTAGTCAGGATTCTAGCAGCCGTATTTAGCACTAACTGAAGTTTATTTAGTGCTTTATCCGGGTAGCCGGAAAGTAGAGCATTGCAGTAGTCTAACCTAGAAGTAACAAATGCATGGATTAATTTTTTTTTTTTTTTGCGATAAACATACCCATTATGTTTAGCCCAATTAACCTTCATAACCTGAATGCTACTGGGCACTTGCATTGCCAAAGCAATTTCAGAACCTCCTTTTACCATATTTAAAGCCACCATTTTTCCTGGACCAATATCTAACCGACTAAAAGTTGTTGATCTTCGCCAACTATATGCCATATGATTCTGATGCTTTTTTGCCAGCGTTTTGGTAATATTTTTAAACGATTTAAGCTGTTTTTTGAAAAAAATATGTTTGCCTTCATACCTCATACACCAACTATGAAGTACAGGCCCTATTTTCTGGATGCAGCGGGGATAGTGGATAAGAAAATGGTGCTTTGGTAAAAGTTTTTCTGAGGATACAACTTCTTAAACAGTGTATGGTGATCAACAATCAAATGTTTTAAATATACACATAGACCTTGAGATAACATGGGCGAGAATATAATGTTAATTATTTGCAATAATAAAAGAAGCAGGCCCCAGTGTTGGTCAGTAGAAGTTACCAAATCTCCAAAGATAAGAGGAACATTCCTAAGTAAGCACCAGGACTGAATTGCATTCAGTCCCAGATCATTAGATCCTTCACTTAAATTAACAGTCACAGGCCTGTTATTTCTCTCTGTGAAACCATAATCAAAACTTTGTATTCTTGAATGTATTTCTCCTGATGTAACATGTTTTTCATTCAAATACAGAAATAATAACTTCAATTCGTACTGGCCAACCCCTTCTAACACATCATGCATCACATCAACTGAGAAGTTCTCAGTTGTGTGAAAATACCTCAATGAATTTAATATGCATGACCTTTTCACACCAAAAACATACGGAAGGGATGGATTACAAGCCATTTCTTGACAGTGAGCAGTATGCATATCTTTGGTGCGTAAAACTATTTTGGAAGAATCTTCAGAGAATTCTGTTTGAAAGTCCTCCTTTTCTGCTAAACAGAACCTGCAACAGTACCTTGCACTGAAAGACTCCACCAGACCAAACAAACTATGCAAACCCAAATTATCACCTGTTACCTGTACTACAGTGCCACGTACATAACCACTGTATAATGGAATCTCAATACCATCGCTCTCTAACACTTTAATGTCTCGAACAATGGGAGCAAAAATTTCACTAAAACCATATCGTTTAACATCTTGAGTATGAAATAAGGCGCACAGGTGTATGTTAGCCAAAAAAGAATTCCATTTTGGAGAGAAGTTTCTTAAAGTAAAATATACTCCACCCAATTTATGAATACCTCGCTTGGAACCCAATGGGTTGGCGACCTCAAAATCATCATAGAACATCTGGACCTGTATTGTCTGCTTCTCAGTTGAGAACAGGGGGTGACTTTTAAAAAAGATCCATCACAAATATCTCTCAGTCTAGAGTTGCTGGTAGCTGAGCTTTGCAACATTTCTGCAAAATACTGACTTTTAAATATTGACTGCAGTGTAGATAAAATTGGAATATACATGAATTTATCTTGAACTACTACCTGATCATATGTTCCAGTCTTTTTATTTCGTCTTGTGTCAAATCTTGAACCAATCACACATTCAACTGGTTCTACTATTTCCCACTTGGCAGTCATAAATTTTGATCGCTTGTATTCCGAATTTAGAACTGTGAAAGGATTCTCTAACCCCTCAAAACACGCCTCAACTTTCTTGCACATTTCTGTTTCTCTTTCATTACTAAATACATGCTTTATCACTGTTTCTTTAGCATGCTGATGAATATCTTGAACAATCTCTTCCATGGAAATCACTACAGTATTTACTGTACTTTGACCAACACCTGCTGCCTTTAGATCAGAAATAACAGCTGCACAACTATTTACAATGTATGGCGAAGATAACTCTGACTCAGCCTCTAAACATTCAGTCGACACTTCAACATGAGAAATATTACTGGTGTTGACGGTACTTTGAGGGTCTGAAAGATCATCTTCTATAGAATCTACTAAACTTTCTCCGTGGCACTTGTTAAGATGTTTTCTAAAACCAGAAAAGCTACCAAAAGAACGTGAGCATCCTTCTTGACCACATTTCAGAAAAAGAGTCCTGCCTGTACATAGCCCATGAATTATCTTAAGGTGCTTAACAAGGTTGTTTGGACTTCCATGGTCACTTTTGCAAAGAAAACACTTCATAGTTTTATCTCAACTAACGCACCATTCTTGCTCGCAACTCAGCAACTCTAGGAGTCTCCTTTGTTTCCCCCATGTCGATGTTATAGATGGTTGTTTGCACAAAAGTGAAAAAAGCTGCTCAAGGAAGAACTGTATGACGTACCAAATACGTAATGGGCTTTAAAGACTTCGTCAAAAGCTCCTACTGAACCTGTTGCCTTGCATGGAAGAGCATGCTTGTCAACCACAATGAAGTAGGAGTGAATGCTGCTCTGTGTGGATCCCTGGGCGAGAAGGTAGGGCTGACTGCTTTGGGTGATGTTGTCAAGATGCTGCTGCACACTGGTTCCAACCTACAAAAAAAACACATTCAACAGAATTGTTTTGGTGACTAACCTCTGACAATAGATAAGATCACCTCAAACTGTGCACAAGATTGAGATGATGGAATATATATTTTAAACAACTGTTAAGCATACCTTTTGAAATCTGATGAGCTGATCTACAGCTTGATATGCAGACATCTTTCCCGGCCTCTTTCTACCTTGTGCAGATGGTGGTAGCAAATGTAGCAGCAGCAAGATGGCAGACATGTCACTGTCCCAGCCTACAAATAAGTAAATAAAAACCTGGTTAACATTGTGCCGTAGCATAACATTCTTATTCACAACTTGCACCATTATGGACATATAATGCACACCTACATTATCCACATAAAATGTAAAACAGTTCATTCATACCATTCTCAACTTCAGCAGCTGACTCAGCATTGCGCATCAAATCCAAGAGTTCTGTGGTGGATACAAGTCCATGGCTTTCCTTTATTACTTTTGCTTTGAAAGTGGTTGGCCACTTCTCCAAGAATTTGTTGGCTGTGGCCTCACCAAACAGAAGTCTGAAATCTTGTTCTATCTGCAATGTAACACACAAAGACAGAAATAATGAGTGTTACCTTATTCTTCATTGGATATTTTTGGTGATGCAGTGAATTAAGTTGTCATACCAGTCCTGGTGTGTCCAGAAATCTTGGGAAGACCGAGAAGACATCTGATGATTTGGCTTCATCGTTGACCATTGCTTGCCGATATATGAAGGTCATTTTCATCTTCTCACGGACAGTGTTTTCATCAGCAGAGTGTCTCAAAACAGCAATAGCTGCTTCCACATCCTCATCAGATGGCTCTCTGTCATAGGTGAAGGGCTGACGATCACGGCCTGGCCCACCAACTTAAGACAAAATACAGTGTTAAGAAATCCTTTCTGTACAATTCACAGGTCACCATTATAATTACATGTCACTGATCAGAAAACATACCTTTAGGAGATTTGCTGACTGAGGCACCTCTTTCCTCTGCTGTTTTTTCTTTGTATGGTCTTCAATCGCCATGCAAGGTATCCGGAACCACTCTCCGGATCGTAGTAATGATCCTATATTATTATAAATAAATTATAAAGGAGTACTATTCCCATTTCATAGAGTGAATATGTGCATAATGTTGCAATAACCCATTTACTTACATATCCATGTTGTGAGTATGGGTCTTCTAGATAGGGAAACAAAGCTACTATCCCCTGTGCATACATCACTCTGACACTTTTGGGGGGGGATGTCCTAGCATATGAATTCAAAGTTAACATCACACTGAATTGATATTGCACAACACATTTTACATAATTAATAACCGGAAAATAATAACAATGTTTCTTTACAGCCCATCTATATGCTTAATGCTTACCCATGTGTTTCTGTCATCTCAGCAGCAAGTATGTTGATCATCTGTCTTCTGGTGGCATCTGTCAGAGATTTGGTTTTTCCATACTCTTGCATAATGCGTTCACCACCAGGCTTTGATGTTAGGATTTTTTCAATCAGCTATAGGTGGAAAGAAATGTGCTTTCCGTAATTGTAAAACAATATGTAATGCTGTCACATGATGAAACAACATTCAGATTGGACTTAACAGCAATGTTCACCACTTACTGCTTTTGCCTCATAGTTTATGTGGCATGGCCTTTTAGGCTGGCTTCCTTCGCCAGCCGCTACTTCTTCAACATCGTCACACACAGTGAAATTCAGAATGATGGTGTCATCAGATGTACCCGAGCATGATGATGAATGAGAGGTATCTGTTCATTATGAAATTTGTGCAAAACATAGAAACATATTACAATAAACTGTTATTTTTAAGACAATAAAGGTTCTCATTCTGGCCTTTAAACTAAAAAACTAATTGAATGAATGAATACCAAGTCCATTGCCCAGCATGATTCTGAAAGTTCCAGGTGACTCCTTTACTAATTCTTCAAAAACATCTGAGTCAACTTCTGTGTCAGACTGGTCATACACCTTAATGTCTGGCTTTCTGCTTTCTGGTATGTTGAATTTTAGACACACTGTTAAAAAAAAGAAGAAAAAAGAAAAACATGCATTCCCTTCTCACAAGAATCCAAGTTCATACTTAAGGTTGCCTCATGTGTTCACAAAATGATGAAAGACAAGGATCTGCACCTGATTTTATGTTACTGAAAATATAAAGCACAGCAGAAATGACTATAGACCTAAATAGATATCATAAGATAATAGCTTAATGCTGTATTATTTTGTCATTAGGGTGATATGTATTGCTTTAACCTATTATACCTACCTTCTTTCAAGAAAGCATTGAATGTCAGCTCAGACAGCTTGACGTATTTCTGCTCTTCCCGAGCTGAACACGCAACAGCATTTTGCCTCTGTTAACAAAGAAAATATATATTCAAAATCATAATTTAGTGCTGGTTCAACTAAGCGTTAGCTAACTATCCATTTATCTCAGTAGTACTAGCTACGCAATGCACTATGCATTACTTAGACGTTACACTGCAATTACAAAGGCTGAAGTAGACAAAGTTGTGCTGGTTGAATATAACGTTAAGCTGCCATTTTCTGCAGCAAATGGGTGTAGGCTAGTTCAAGTTTAGAGGCACATTGTCCCATTAGCTACCAAATAACTAGCTATGTGTCAAAGTTAGCTAGCTCATTAGCCATTTTAGTTCGAACAGTAGCTAACCATTAAAATGGTTAAGCAATGTTAAACAAACCCGTCATGCAAATCAGTGATCTAAGTTATCGTTTTATAACACCAACATTAGCTGGCTAACTATCAGAAGCATGCTAACATTACCGTTATATATAGCTTTATAAAAAACAGTTAACGTTAGTGTAAGGAAGCCTGGGAAGCTATACAATAACGTTAGCTAACAATACTATCTGTATAAATGTTTTGTTGTTAGCGAACGTTATTTTACGTATTTACCATTCTGACAAACTTCATTCGTGAAAATATTGCAACACAAAGAAAGACAGTTACCGATACTGATTGCAAGCTAGCTAACCGCATGACAAGCACAATCTGCGCTCATGCCAAACGGTGGTGTCCTTCAAACGAACTGATTAGCTAAGTTAACGTTACCTATTTTTAGCCATATGAAACAGCAAGCCATTCACAAAAATATCAAACATATTCCATGGGTATATCATATAACAGTTATTACTGTCAACCATCTGAACTTACAAGCTAATTTAGCTGGCTGATGACGAGGTCACTGCAAGGGGGACCGCCGCATGGAACTCGTAAAAAAATATGACCTTGACATCAGCACAACTCTAAAATTATGTAAAGTTAAAAATACTGGTTTGGTGTTGAAAAAACGGGGATGTAACTTACCTAGCAATATCTGTGGCCTAGCTACTCCTTCGCAATCTTCCTCCACCAACGTACGTGCCAAACTTCAGCAAAGCAGAGTGGCGGGTATTCATCACTGCTGTAGAGTTGAAATTGTCACTGCGTATCTGCAGATTTTTACACTCACTTTTAACTCCACTGATAGAGCAACTTTACTCTCAAAAATGTTGAAAATACTCTATCTGGGTTAAAATAACTTTACTCTGAAATATTAACACCCCATTTTTTACTGTGCACTCACTAACTGTAAGTGGCTCTGGATAAGAGCGTCTGCTAAATGACGTGAAAGTAATAATAAACAGCGAGCAGCAGTGTAAAACAAAGAGGGGGGGTCAAAGCAAATAGTTCGGGTGGCCATTTTATCAATTGTTCAGCAGACTTATCGCTTGGGGGTTGATAGAATAATTTGTATGTTTAAGGTAATGACTAAAGTATTCCACCCTGAAACTGTAGAAATGTGATAGAATCATAAGACAATCATCTGATAATGTGTTTAGCTTAGTTAGAAGTACAACTCATTGACTCATTTTTTATATCTATGCAAGCAGAGTGCAACTGTGAAACCAACAACAGAAAACAGGATGTGAAACTAGACACTGAAAAACATGTCCCCACCTAGGGTGAGGACAGTGAGAGAGCTTAGGGAGTTAATCATATGTGCTTGTATAAGATGCATATTTGCCCAGCAACAGAGTATTTGTGTCTTGTGAAACCAGTAAAGGAAGTCTGTGTATGTGTGACCTGATACTGGAGGAACCAGAAAAGCAACCACACGAACACAGCTGGAGTGTGAAATAGATCCAGGAAGAAACAATAGGTTGGTGTGCAAGCTAACAGAGACATATGATAGTTGTCTAAATATGGGCTAGGAGCTTTCTCATTGGCCCACTTAGGGGCGTAGTAAAGGTATAAAAAACATTGTGCATTGGATGATTTTCAGAGCTCTCATGAATAAAATACTGATCTAATGCAGAAATGGGACTTTGTTTAATTCATTATTAACTAGAGCCTTATTCAAAGCTTGAGAATTAGTTGTCTTCAACCATTGAGATAACAAAATTCTTGTGACAGGGGTAGAAGCTGTTAAGGAGCCTTTTGGATCTAGACTTGGCGCTCCGGTACCGCGTGCCGTGTGGTAGCACAGAGAACAGTCTATGACTTGGGTGACTGACGTCTTTGACAATTTTTTGGGCCTTCCTCTGACACTGCCTAGTATATACAGTGAGGGAAAAAAGTATTTGATCCCCTGCTGATTTTGTACGTTTGCCCACTGACAAATAAATTATCAGTCTATAATTGTAATGGTAGATTTATTTGAACAGTGAGAGACAGAATAACAACAAAAAAATCCAGAAAAACGCATGTCAAAAATGTTATAAATTGATTTGCCCTTTAATGAGGGAAATAAGTATTTGACCCCCTCTCAATCAGAAAGATTTCTGGCTCCCAGGTGTCTTTTATACAGGTAACGAGCTGAGATTAGGAACACACTCTTAAAGGGAGTGCTTCTAATCTCAGCTTGTTACCTTTATAAAAGACACCTGTCCACAGAAGCAAGCAATCAATCAGATTCCAAACTCTCCACCATGGCCAAGACCAAAGAGCTCTCCAAGGATGTCAGGGACAAGATTGTAGACCTACACAAGGCTGGAATGGGCTACAAGACCATCGCCAAGCAGCTTGGTGAGAAGGTGACAACAGTTGGTGCGATTATTCGCAAATGGAAGAAACACAAAAAAAATGTCAATCTCCCTCGGCTTGGGGCTCCATGCAAGATCTCACCTCGTGGAGTTGCAATGGTCATGAGAACGGTGAGGAATCAGCCCAGAACTATACGGGAGGATCTTGTCAATGATCTCAAGGCAGCTGGGACCATAGTCACCAAGAAAACAATTGGTAACACACTACGCCATGAAGAACTGAAATCCTGCAGCGCCCGCAAGGTCCCCCTACTCAAGAAAGCACATATACAGGCCCGTCTGGGTGAGAACTGGGTGAAAGTGTTGTGGTCAGATGAGACCAAAATCGAGCTCTTTGGCATCAACTCAACTCGCCGTGTTTGGAGGAGGAGGAATGCTACCTATGACCCCAAGAACACCATCCCCACCGTCAAACATGGAGGTGGAAACATGTTTTGGGGGTGTTTTTCTGCTAAGGGGACAGGACAACTTCACCGCATCAAAGGGACGATGGACGGGGCCATGTACCGTCAAATCTTGGGTGAGAACCTCCTTCCCTCAGCCAGGGCATCGAAAATGGGTCGTGGATGGGTATTCCAGCATGACAATGACCCAAAACACACGGCCAAGGCAACAAAGGAGTGGCTCAAGAAGAAGCACATTAAGGTCCTGAGTGGCCTAGCCAGTCTCCAGACCTTAATCCCATAGAAAATCTGTGGAGGGAGCTGAAGGTTCGAGTTGCCAAACGTCAGCCTCGAAACCTTAATGACTTGGAGAAGATCTGCAAAGAGGAGTGGAAAAAAATCCCTCCTGAGATGTGTGCAAACCTGTTGGCCAACTACAAGAAACCTCTGACCTCTGTGATTGCCAACAAGGGTTTTGCCACCAAGTACTAAGTCATGTTTTGCAGAGGGGTCAAATACTTATTTCCCTCATTAAAATGCAAATTAATTCATAACATTTTTGACATGCATTTTTCTGGATTTTGTTGTTGTTACTCTGTCTCTCACTGTTCAAATAAAACTACCATTAAAATTATAGACTGATCATGTCTTTGTCAGTGGGCAAACGTACAAAATCAGCAGGGGATCAAATACTTTTTTCCCCTCACTTTAGGTCCTGGATGGCAGGAAGCTTGGCCCCAGTGATGTACTGGGCCGTATGCACTACCCTCTGTAGCGCCTTACGGTCGGTTGCCGAGCAGTTAAAATACCAGGCGGTGATGCAACTGGTCAGGATGCTCTCGATGGTGCAGCTGTATAACTTTTTTATGATCTGGGGACCCATGCCAAATCTTTTCAGTCTCCTGTGGGGGAAATGGCGTTGTCGGGCCCTCTTCACGACTGTCTTGGTGTGTTTGGACCATGATAGTTTGTTGGAGATGTGGACACCAAGTAACTTGAAACTCACGACTCGCTCCACTACAGCCCTGTCGATGTTAATGGGGGCATGTTCGGCCCTCCTTTTCCTGTAGTCCACGATTATCTCATTTGTCTTGCTCACATTGAGGGCGAGGTTGTTGTCCTGGCGCCACACTGCCTCGTCTCTGACCTCCTCCCTATAGGCTGTCTCAACGTTGTTGGTGATCAGGCCTACCATCGTTGTGTCGTCAGCAAACTTAATGATGGTGTTGGAAACGTGCTTGGCCACGCAGTCGTGGGTGAACAGGGAGTACAGGAGGGGACTAAGCACACCCCCCTGAGTGGCCCCCGTGTTGAGTATCAGCGTGGCAGATGTGTTGTTGCCTACCCTTACCACCTGGGGACGGCCCGTCAGGAAGTCAATGATCCGGTAGCAGAGGAAGGTGTTTAGTCCCAGGGTCCTTAGCTTAGTGATGAGCTTTGTGGGCACTATGGTGTTGAACACTGAGCTTTATTCAACGAACAACATTCTCACATAGGTGTTCCTTTTGTCCAGGTGGGAAAGGGCAATGTGGAGTGCGATTGAGATTGCAATATCTGTAGATCTGTTGGGTGGTATACGAATTGGAGTGGGTCAAGGGTTTCCGGGATGATGGTGTTGATGTGAATCATAACCAGCCTTTCGAAGCGCTTCATGGCTACCGACGTGAGTCATGGCAAAATGTCTCTCTCTGTGTGTAAGTCATGGATATAATATGTCTCTCTCTGTAACAACAATTATTCTCTATCACCTCCTCTCTTAAATGGCTATACAACTAATAAGCCCTTGAACCTCAAGTTGGCACACATCATGTCCGACCACATTAAAGTTTCTGGCCACAGGGGATTTCTCGTCACCAGTTCTGATGTTGCTCTTTCAACTTTCAATTTTCTCTTAGACTTTCCAACATAATAATAGCCACATGGGCACATCAGGAAATATACCACACATTTTGTTTTACAGGAAATTCTACCCAGGACATACATTATATTTCCAGGATGAGGGTAAAGAAAGAAATCCCCCTTGGTCATCACATTACAGTTCTCACAATTATTTGAGGGGAGGGTGGATAGGAAATGCTGAGGGGGAACATATTAATCTGCTCTTACTAGGCTGTCCTTTATGTTTCTAGCATGTTTAAAAGAGAATTGAGAGATATTCTGAAAAGGCCGGCCCACAGAGGGATCCCAGTCCTAAATAGAAGTCAGAGATCAAACTCCTGGTTCTCCCCTGTTCCTTCCACACGCCCTCCCATTGTACTGTATGTATGAACACATTTTGAACAATGGCTGCCTAAAATGCTGTGGTGCTTACAAACACAATAGGAAAGGTTGTGGTAGACGTGGGCCATCACAGGTGAGTTCACAGCTCTTTTACTCTGAGCATTCATATCAATGACTCACCCTCAGATGGACCATCAATGCCAGAGTTCTACAATACTGTTTACATAATCAACTGCGCATTTCAACAGTCTGTCCCTCAATACAGTCCAGAGAATATATTGTTTATCTTACTATTGTTTAAAATACTAACTTTTTAGCATTTGTGGCACAAATCCATTGCAAGTCAATGGTACGTAAAATAATTTAGTCAGCCACCAATTGTGCAAGTTCTCCCACTTAAAAAGATGAGAGAGGCCTGTAATTTTCATCATAGGTACACGTCAACTATGACAGACAAATTGAGAAAAAAATATCCAGAAAATCACATTGTAGGATTTTTAATGAATTTATTTGCAAATTATGGTGGTATTAAATAAGTATTTGGTCACCTACAAACAAGCAAGATTTCTGGCTCTCACAGACCTGTAACTTCTTCTTTAAGAGGCTCCTCTGTCCTCCACTCATTACCTATATTAATGGCACCTGTTTGAACTTGTTATCAGTATAAAAAGACACCTGTCCACAACCTCAAACAGTCACACTCCAAACTCCACTATGGCCAAGACCAAAGAGCTGTCAAAGGACACCAGAAACAAAATTGTAGACCAGCACCAGGCTGGGAAGACTGAATCTGCAATAGGTAAGCAGCTTGGTTTGAAGAAATCAACTGTGGGAGCAATTATTAGGAAATGGAAGACATACAAGACCACTGATAATCTCCCTCGATCTGGGGCCCCACGCAAGATCTCACCCAGTGGGGTCAAAATGATCACAAGAACGGTTAGCAAAAATCCCAGAACCACACGGGGGGACCTAGTGAATGACCTGCAGAGAGCTGGGACCAAAGTAACAAAGCCTACCATCAGTAACACACTACGCCGCCAGGGACTCAAATCCTGCAGTGCCAGACGTGTCCCCTGCTTAAGCCAGTACATGTCCAGGCCCGTCTGAAGTTTGCTAGAGTGCATTTGGATGATCCAGAAGAGGATTGGGAGACAGTCATATGGTCAGATGAAACCAAAATATAACTTTTTGGTAAAAACTAAACTCGTCGTGTTTGGAGGACAAAGAATGCTGAGTTGCATCCAAAGAACACCATACCTACTGTGAAGCATGGGGGTGGAAACATCATGCTTTGGGGCTGTTTTTCTGCAAAGGGACCAGGACGACTGATCAGTGTAAAGGAAAGAATGAATGGGGCCATGTATCGTGAGATTGAGTGAAAACCTCCTTCCATCAGCAAGGGCATTGAAGATGAAATGTGGCTGGGTCTTTCATCATGACAATGATCCCAAACAAACCGCCCGGGCAACGAAGGAGTGGCTTCGTAAGAAGCATTTCAAGGTCCTGGAGTGGCCTAGCCAGTCTCCAGATCTCAACCCCATAGAAAATCTTTGGAGTGAGTTGAAAGTCTGTGTTGCCCAGCGACAGCCCCAAAACATCACTGCTCTAGAGGAGATCTGCATGGAGGAATGGGCCAAAATACCAGCAACAGTGTGTGAAAACCTTGTGAAGACTTACAGAAAACGTTTGACCTGTGTCATTGCCAACAAAGGGTATATAACAAAGTATTGAGAAACTTTTGTTATTGACCAAATACTTATTTTCCACCATAATTTGCAAATAAATTCATTAAAAATCCTACAATGTCATTTTCTGGATTTTTTTATCATTTTGTCTGTCATAGTTGACGTGTACCTATGATGAAAATTACAGGCCTCTCTCATCTTTTTAAGTGGGAGAACTTGCACAATTGGTGGCTGACTAAATACATTTTTTCCCCACTGTATATACATTTTGAATTAATTTTACAATAACGCTGCAACGTATTTTCTTGTAGAAAAGTCAAGGGGTCTAAATACTTTCAGAATGCAATGTATAGACTAACTATTTCACTTTAAACACTTTGTTATATTTATGCACAAGAGAAGAAGAGGTTGCCCAGCACAAACTCATGTACAAACATCATTTTTCATTACATATTTGTAATTTAGCAGATGCTCTTATCCAGAGTGACTTATAGGACCAATTGGGGTTAATTGCCTTGCTCAAGGCCACAATGACAGATTTTTGACCTAGTTGGCTCAGGATTCAAACCAGCGACCTTTCAGTTACTTGCCCAACACTCTTAACCGCTAGGCTACCTGTTAGATACACAACACAATACGTGATATAAGTAGAATACAGAACACTTGAAACATTACAGGACATTTTTCATGATGGAAATTTAAATATTAAAATGTTATTGAAAAAAAATAAGAGTTTTTGGGAAAACCGTTTAAGAGCTGGAGTTATTATGCAGTCTGATAGCAGTGGGTAGAGTGGCGTTTCGCAGGCGGTTTGTACGGGCAGTTATACAGGACAGTTTGTGGCTGTTTCTCAGGAGCCTGGTGGTGCAGTTACCTCTTCTTGGAGGGAGCAGGTCATTCAGTGGATGGTCACTAACTGTAAGTCGCTCTGGATAAGAGTGTCTGCTAAATGACTAAAAATGTAAAGAGTGTGCATGTTCTTCACCAGGTGCACTTCAGCCTGTCCTCGCCTGCTCTGCAGTGATGGGAGCTGATTGGACTGCTCCACCTCTGGAGATGACCCTCAAGGCCCTCCTCTGCACCCTGTCTAGTTGGGCCTGCTGCTTTTTACTGCATCCAACTAACAGCACTCCACCGTATTCCAGACAAGGCCTGGCCAGTATAGTATAGACTGTGACCAGATCTTCAGTAGGACATTACTGGCAAGAAATGTCAAAAAGGCGTTTTGAGGCCTTTCTCACTGGCTGCTCCGAGTGTCACCACTGAGGTTAGAGTCTAGATGAAAACCAAGATACTTGGTTGTTGTTACCACTGGTACTTCCTGTCCTCCTAGGATTAGTGGTGCAGGTTGTGGATGGTCCTCTGACCAAGGGCTAAATGTGCCAGTTGCCATCACCCTCTGCCCTCTTTCGGTGATGTAGCTGTGGAGCCAGGCTAGTAACCTTGGACACAGTTCAATGTCAGACAGATGTTGCAGGAACTATGCGTGATCTACTCGATCAAAGGCTTTGGACACATCAGCAAGTAACACACTCACCATTGTTGGGTTTATGGAGTCAGTAGCTGTCAGCCAGGAGTGTGTGGTTTTCACAATGGCGGTAGTAGTGCTGGACTTTGGGAGGTAGTCATACTGATTCGTGTACTCAAATAAAACTGTCCCCTGCCAGTAGGAGGTGTTAACAATGTGTTTGATGACAGGGGCTAGATCTTCTGCATGCTCTTTTAGTAGCCAGGCTGGAATGCCATCAGGCCCACATGCTTTATGTGGGCTGAGTCTGGTCAGAGCTTGCTTTAACTGGCCAATGCTGCACAGCTCAACCTGCCTTGTAGACATGGGCAGGGGGAAGATGGCAAGAGGTGGGGTGCTTGTCCATGCCTCAGCAAAGAAGCCATTCAAAACATCAGCCACGTCGTCGTCTTCAATTCCCTCGACCTGTATTCTCCCTCCTGATGTTTTCTTTGGTTCCAGTCCATTGTTAATGAAGTCCCACCATTCCTTAGGGTTTTTCTTCTTTAGGTCCTGGATTTTAGTTTTGTAGTAGCTTGTCTTTGCTTCCTTGATAAGCATTTGCACTGTGTTTCTGTATTTTCTCCATGTCATTGTTTCTCCCCATCTGTTGAAAATATTCTGTATTTTCCTGATGGCAGCCTTTATTCTTTCAGCCATCCAGGGCTGATCCAGTGTTGTTGTTTTCTTATTGGCATGCATACATCAAGTGCAGTTTGAATGCAGGAGTTGAACGTCTCCACCTTTGCATCGATGCTCTCCACCTCATTTATGGCAGACCAGTCAGTACTGGCCATACATCGTGCAAAGGTCTCTTTTCTGTTCTGGGTTACCAGATGTCCTTTTTTCCACTGCACCAGTGGGTTGTGTTGATCAGATCTAGGATGGAGTCCCCTCTGTGGTCTTGTCTTTGACCACTTGTTTCATGTCTGGATGGGAGTTTGTCAGCATCTTGATGGGCAGGTGATTTAAGTCTCCACACAGGATGAGACTTATTTGGGGAGAGGACATCCTGATCACATCCGTGGTCCTCTGTAGCTCAGCTGGTAGAGCACGGCGCTTGTAACGCCAAGGTAGTGGGTTCGATCCCCGGGACCACCCATATACAAAAATGTATGCACGCATGACTGTAAGTCGCTTTGGATAAAAGCGTCTGCTAAATGGCATATTATTATTATTATTATCACATGGACAGTGATTTGAGATAATCCACAGTGTTCTGATGCAGTGTTTTGTCATGTGCCCATGGTGGATGTTAGAGCACTCCACTACCAGAGATGAAACTGAGCTGGGGTGTTGTTTAGGACGGAGCTGAAGACACTCAAACTCTTCTTTCTCTAGGTCAGTTATTCTTCTCTTTGCCTACATACTGTGATTCACATACATAGCCACGCCCCCTCCTTGCATCCCCTCTCTGGACCTGTCATTTCTGAACAATTGATAGTCTTTGTCATCAGAACAGTCTCATTTCGTCGGGGCATGGACTCTACATGGTGTCGAAAGCGTTCCACAGGGATGCTGGCCCATGTTGACTGCAATGCTTCCCACAGTTGTGTCAAGTTCACTGGTAGTGGATTTCTACTCCGAATAGCTCGTTCCATCTCCTACAACAGATGCACAATTGGATTGAGATCTGGTGCCTCAGAAGGCCACTGCAGTAACCTGAATTCACTGTCATGTTCTTGGAACCATTCCTGGACAAGCCTTGTGGCATGGGGCATAATCCTGCTGAAAAAATCTATTTGCAGATGGATACACTGCTGCCACGAAGGGATGCACCTGATTGGCAATGATGTTTAGATATCCTGTGGCAATCAAACGTTGCTCCGCTTTTATCAAGGGGCCCAATATGTGCCATAAAAACACAACCCACACCACCACCACCATCATGCAATGCTGACACACAGCATGGATGCATGTACTCAAGGTTTACTCCATACCCTAGTCCTCCCATCCAAGGTCATCTCAATATCTTTACAGTAGAAGCTATCTAAGCACAGCAAAACTGACCAGTGAACACTGATCAGTAAAGTAAAGAGGCTAACATTCTATAACACTCCCTTTTCTCTGCACAGTTCTCTCACAGTGAGAAACAATAGGATTACAATAGTGTTCTACGCCTTCTTCATTTGATCCAATCCACTACCACTTCTTATGTATACGTTGGTGTCTTTTTAAAATTGCCCAATCTGTAGAATCTCGTCTCACAGTCAGAGCAGGAGTAAGGCTTCACTCCAGTGTGTAACCATTGGTGTGTTTTTACGTTGCCCAATCAGGAGAAACTCTTGCCATATTAATAGCAGAAGTAAGGCTTCTCTCCTGTGTGTGTTCTCTGACAACCTTGCAGCTCAGCTGTTGTTTTTAGATCAGTGGTAAGGCTACTCTCCTTTACGTTTACCTTGGTGTCCATTTAAATGGCCTATTTGAGAGAAAATCTTTCCACAGTCAGAGCAGGAGTAAGGCTTCTCTCACGTATGTATCCGTTCATGTCTTTTAAAGTGGCCCAGTTGAGAGAAACTCTTCCCACAATCAGAGCAAGAGTAAGGCTTCACTCCTGTATGTGTTCTCTGATGAACTTTTAGCTCAGTTGATGTTGTGAAGCATTTTACACAGTCAGAACAGGAGTAAGGCTTCTCTCCTGTGTGTATACGTTCATGTTTTTTTAATGTGCCCAGTTGAGAGAAACTTGCCCCACAGTCAAAGCAGGAGTAAGGCTTCTCTCCTGTGTGTATCCTTTGGTGCGATTTTAAGCTTTCCTGTCGAGAGAAATTCTTCCCACAGTCAGAGCAGGAGTAAGGCTTCTCTCCTGTATGTATTCTCTGATGAACTTTTAGCGCAGTTGATGTTGTGAAGTGTTTTACACAGTCAGAGCAGGAGTAAGGCTTCTCTCCTGTATGTATATGTTGATGTTGTTTTAAGTTGCCAGGTTGAGAGAAACTTGCCCCACAGTCAAAGCAGGAGTAAGGCTTTTCTCCTGTATGTATAGGTTCATGTTGTTTTAAGTTGCCCAGTCGAGAGAAACTCTTCCCACAGTCAGAGCAGGAGTAAGGCTTCTCTCCTGTGTGTATAGGTTCATGTTGTTTTAAGCTGCCCAGTTGAGAGAAACTTGCCCCACAGTCAGAGCAGGAGTAAGGCTTCTCTCCTGTGTGTGTTCTCTGATGAACTTTTAGATCAGTTGATGTTTTGAAGCATTTTACACAGTCAGAGCAGGAGTAAGGCTTCTCTCCTGTATGTATACGTTCATGTGTTTTTAAGTGGCCCAGTTGAGAGAAACTCTTTCCACAGTTAGAGCAGGAGTAAGGCTTCTCTCCTGTGTGCAATCTCTGATGAACTGTCAGAGCCTTTGATGTTGTGAAATCTTTCACACAGTCAGTACAGGAATACAGATTCTCTCCTGTGTGTATTTGTAGGTGTATTTTTAACTTTGATAGAATTGAGAAAATCTCCTCACAATGTGGGCAGTGGTGAGACCTCTTAGCTCTGTGATCTTCCTGCTGTTGCTCTCTGGATGTAGAGAATGTCTCAACATGGTCTCCTGTGTGAACAACATCAGAAGAACCAGTCAGTTGGTGTGATATACATGTCAATCAAATGTATTTTATGAAGCCCTTTTTACATCAGAAGTTGTCACAAAGTGCTTTATAGAAACCCAGCCTAAAACCCCAAAGAGCAAGCAATGCAGATGTAGAAGCCATATCATCCTCCACTCACTATCACAAGGGTTAGTACCTACACAGACTCATTTAATAGAACTTTAAAACATTGGCAGTTTATCTACTTCACTTCTTTAGTCTACTCTCTGATCACTCCAGATAGACCAGTGAATAAAACAAATGCTGGCAATACTGGTGTCAAACCATGTAAGTGTCAGTAGCATGAAATAATATCTATCTTCTCATTGAAATAGTTCATCATGAAACAGTTCTACTGCAACTTTTAATGCACATTGGGAAGTCGGAATGAATAACACAAACTTAGTTAGATAGAACCTGCTCTTACCATGAGAAAAATATTTCCCAATCTTCTCCTCCTCTTCTTCATCTTTAATGTTGACATTCAGCTCCAGTGTTTGACTGCAGTCTTCCAGCTTCACTGATGCCATTTCTGGATCCTGCTTAGCAAACTGGGCTCCACTGTCACAATCAGGACCCAGTGACTGTAGGTTTGGACTCAGTGTGGAAGGAGAGAGGCATGCTGGGTTTGTCCTCACTATTGATGTTACCGGCCTCAGATTTAATTCTAGTCGTCCTGTAGTAACAATGAGAAACAGACACAAAAAGTTATTGTCTTGACAGTTCTGGCACTTTCTTTATTCTCTAAAAATATATTATATTTCTTCTTGTTAAATTATCTAATTCAGTGCTTGACTTGGACTGAAATAGGTGCCAGTACTGTTTATATTTAGGTGCAGGAGCTCCACAAAACTGTTGAGCTAATATTCTATAAGAGGAACATGAGCTCAAGCACTAGATATTTGAGGTGCCGGTACTTAACCTATAGCAGATTTTCCCAAATTCACATACAGTACCAGTCAAAAGTTTTAGAACACCTACTCATTCCAGGATTTTTCTTTATTTTTACTATTTTCTACATTGTTGATTACAAAGATTCTACAAAGCTGTCATCAAGGCAAAGGGTGGCTACTTAGAAGAATCTAAAATCTAAAATCTATTTGATTTGTTTAACACTTTTATGGTTACTACATGATTCCATATGTGTTATTTCATAGTTTAGATGTCTTCACTATTATTCTACAATGTAGAAAATAGTACAATGTAAGAAAAAACCTTGAATGAGTAGGTGTCCAAACCTTTGACTGGTACTGTAAATGCATAAATGACAAAAGCCATTTAGTACAAGGTCACTGTTTTAGGTGGGACTATGTACTATGTTCCTGAATAACCTGGTCTTCACTGTATTATTTCAATCAAAAACAATTGTATTTTCCATTCACACAATAGTAACATTTATCGATAAATACAGAAACTGAATGTGTCTGAATATTAGTACACATGTAGAAAACGTATAATCATTACATTCAGCTTCAAAACAGTAGTGCAACCCTGAAATTGTCTCTCTCTGATGCACTGAAGTCCGTTGACGCTGACCGAGTGGGCGGTGCCATTTTACCAGCTCGTTAATTTTACATAAAGCCAAAACAAACTCGGAAATCTAAAATAAATGGATTCTTTATGAAATCACCTTGACGAAATTATGTACATCCATTCAGACAAACCCAAAGTATCTACCTATGTGACTTGTAAAATAGTTACCAGGTTTACTCAGTTTGACATAAAAATAACACACCAAACCTTTACCAAACGTGATAATACCTTAACGGATGTGTTACCTAGCATGGTATGACATGTTCTTTCGATATTAGAAAGTTTAAACATGCTATTACATACTGATATTACATATTTTATAAAGTATTAGCTAATGTTTGGAATATTGAGAGCTGCATAAGGATTTGGAGGATGACATACATTCCATGTATTTATTTCTGTCACTGGTGGGTGCCAGAAGGTATGCGGGCCAAGATAGCTGGGGGGCCACTGGTGCTAATCTTAGAAGGAGTACGTGATGGAATATCCTGACTAGGGTGCAACACGATACCATATAGGGTGATCCTATATGTGGCGAGGAGTGACACTCAATAATGGTTGGCAACTGTTGGATGGAATTAGCTTAGAAAAGCATTATATAAACTAAGAAGTTTTCTATGTAAGTCATTCAGATGACAATAGGCTACGCCGGTACCGCTTGTCATGTGAATCTGGTACTGTAATATTAAATACTTTGAACCAACTCTCCATCTAACTGTTTAACTATTATCTTGCATACTGAATTACTTGATGCCAGAGAAACTTGTCATAACACATACCTATAGTAATAAAAAGAAACGGACACAAAGGTTATCTTCTTGACATCACAGTTTTGGCGCTTTCTTTATACTGAAGAATGGTGCGTGCCTGCCTGGAACTTCCTGTTCCCCTACTACCACAGTGCAGCCACAGATAGAACAATGAGACAGATATTTCACTGGATGTATAATTGTGAAGCATCCAGTTGGCGTTTCCACTCACTACCAAATATGGTAGTGAGGAAGCCCACTGGCCGGCAGTGGGAGAAGATGGATTTTGGCCGATATTCTGCAAATGTTCTAATCGATGAAACATCTGATCTTAATACAGTTCTGTTCCCAAAACTAAAATCTGTTATGCACAGAGTGGACTAAGTTTTGTGGACTTACCTGATGCAAATATTTTTTTAAATCACGTTATTTAGAAGGAACGCAAAGGCGAATTGACTTATTGCACACGAGCGCTTCACAGAGCAGGCATTCCCTAACAGAAATATGCAGATGTGTGCTAGACACACCAATAGGATCTCGCTAGCTCGTGCTTGGCTCTGCCCACTATGACTCATCTGTTCCCATTGGAAACGACCAGCTGTGGTCTATCTTGGTTTAGTTATAAGAAATATTTGGTGCAACCGTCCGTGCATTCAGGGATCCTTGGGATGCCCCTACCCCATTATATGAGAAGGGTGGTGCTTAATTTGAGCTGGATCCTCCGGTACCTCTCAGTTTTGTAGTCTTTTGTTCCGGAACCCATTTGCCAGGATCAGGTAGCCTACCTCTTGTGGCAAGAAAAATTGTTTCCACTGTTTGCAATGTAAAAATCCTAATAAAAGCAATCAGAGTAATTACATTTAGATTCCTCTGTAATTGTCATGCCCCCTAAAAAAACGTAATGTGAAAACGTGCATGATATTCTAAGAATTGGTTAATGTTGGGCCGTCCCAGGTTTATGGTTTGCACAACATTGTAGCCTAGACCAAGGCGTGGCCATTGCTGTGGTGAGAGAGAGAAGCACGCCTGTATCTCTCACAGAAATACAATGACATTCACTTTCTATGATCTCTCTCCCTCTCTGTGCTGTTATAGACATAAGCCGGCAACTCTCTTCTCTCCAGCATTGCACTTCATCATTTATTTCCTAATAGAATAATAGCTGTGGGAAGTGTGCTGGAGGTGCTGCAGCACTCTGCAGTCTGTTCAGAAAGAAATTAAATAATTCCCAATACTACACCAGGAGTAAGCCTAGATTTCGCCACAGAGTAGCCATAGCTAATTTAAAATGTGTGTAGCCAAATCACAAGGCACGCCTAACGTGTGGCAAATCTGTCATTTAACAGTGTGCAGCCAAAACAGGCCTTTCGCAAATATTTCTAATACAATCGCTGGAAAACACAGGTTGTAAAGCAAATGGATCCTGCTGAAAATAAAATACTAATGTCTGTATGTTACCAAGTTATCAACTTCCAAATAGACCTATTGAGCGAACAGCATTGTTAAAAAAAAAAGTAAAGCAAGAGAGAGATAAGCTTTTGACCGGTGAGTGAGCTGCACATCATTGGGTGAGGCAGTGAAACTGGAAAGCTTTTTTAGGACTATATCTTCCTCCTCATATTGTACAATGTGTTTCTCTGCACACTTAGGGGCCTAGGCTATTGATGGATTCAAGACAAGGTAGTTTTTATTGAGCTCAGATTCTCAGTGTCAAAGTAGCCTGTCATTTTGGTAATTTGTGAGATCCATTTCTGCAGTACAATTGACAACCATTGCTATAAATGCTAAAAATCCCACCTTACTGATAGATTAATTATTAATGACTAATTATTACACCCTGAAACTGTGTATAATGTGTTAGAAATGTGTGAGTGTAGGACCAGTAAAGGCCATGGCATTGAGCCACTATTTAGCAATGTGAGTAAGAGGTAGGCCAGACAACAAAGGACAAGGAGAACTGTCTACAGACAACTGAGAAACTAAGATAAAGAGGCCTCCCAATTTAGGGAGGGGAGAAACTTATGAAAATATGGTGCAGAATATTGTGAGAACGGCAATAACTGAGTAATGCAGGGGGTAGGCTATGTGTGTGTGTGTGTGTGTGTGTGTGTGTGTATGTATGTATGCATGTGTGTATATGTGGGTGTGTGTGAACTGATGGTCAGTAGAGCAGTTTTAGAGTGGAAAACTACAGCCCGCCTACAGAGGGGAGGGATTATTTTGTAAGACGTATGAGTATAAAAGATGGACTCTGAAATTGTGATGGCAGAATTCTCAATGAATAAATCTCTCTGACTATGCAGATCGAGACTCTGTCCGTTACTTTAATCCCAAAAGACTTACAACCTTTTGGGAGACGCACAGAGACACTGAAATAGTTTGTTAAATAATTCACGTAACAGCTTGGTCCTTCTGAGCCGGATTCCAATACCCTGCTTCTGTCATTCCAGGTAACTCTGAAATCCGTCGACGGGCGAATGATACATTCGTAAATAGAAAGTCCTGCCCTTTGACATTAAGGGTTAAAACAGGCCAGAGGACACCTGATTAATGACAGAGACGGTGACGGAATCCAAACCTACATTGAATCTCGGCTGCAAGGATAAGGTCAGTAGTCTTTATTCATTACTTGGTGAAATTGATTTGAGAACTTGCTAAAATATTGAAAAGTAGCAAATTGATCAATGCGTAGCCATTTTAAGTGAAATGTAGGGGACTGTCAGGAATGATCAAGATGACATTGTGGGGATAGATTCCTCCGTAGAGTAGGAGATAATTCTGGGGGACTAGTCAAGATTACATATACAGGAAGGGGTGACTCAAGGTGTTGTTGTGTGAAGCTGTTTTGAATTACTTGTTAAATTGACTTGTTATATAGAAGAGGTGGCTAAGGGATTTTTAACAGTACCAACCATGGGGGGCAAATCCTCACAAGAGGTCCCAGAATTTACTGGGGACGAGAAATACTTGATGTAATTAAAATGGAATCCAGGGATAGAAGAAATCTCCATTATATAACCAGGTGGAGGGAGAGGTATGGTTTTGAGGGACGTCTAGACGCAGATAAACTCGAATCCATGCTTAAACAGATACATAAGGTGTGTAAAGGAGAAAGAAGCAGTGAGAGAGAGAGAGAGAGAGAGAGAGAGAGAGAGAGAGAGTAGGAGGGGGCCAGTACCCACTGATAGCCTTACCTAATCTATTGGCGGGGAATGAAAGGGGCCCCAGCAACCTTAGATGTATACAGTAATAATAATAATAATATGCCATTTAGCAGACAGGCCATGAACACAGAGGACGTGGCCAGAGCGGTAGAAGGAATGACCCACCCCAAAACAGGAATAGTAAGGTTTGGGCTGCCGTTGGAGGGCAGTGGGTTTCAGGGGATGCCCAGAGGACACTTTTGCCATGGGCCGATCACGGAGAGTATGTTGGGAAAATAACTGAATTGTGTAATAGCCTCAGAGAGACATGCAATCCATCATGAGCAGAATAACAGACAGGACAGAGCCAAGAAAGAAGAGGAAGATGCAGAGTACCTAATTGCCACTCTGGGAGAGATGGCGGGTAGAACTAGAAACCTAGGAGAGAGAGGAGATAAGGCAGGAAAGAGTGAAGGCCACAGGGGGAGAATAGGGGCTTTAACTGTAACAAGGGAGGGCACTTCGCCAAAGAATGCAAGATAGGCCATAACTTTTCCCGCTGCAAACATAAAGGAGAGGGCAAGAAGGGAAACCGGGGAGAGAAAAGAGAGAAAAGAGAGAGAGAAGTCCATCCCCCAGCTTTGAGCGTGAGGAAGAGGAAGATAAGGCGTGACTAGTCCTTGAGGGAGAAAGAGTAGACTCTAGTGAGGGGAAGACTAAGGAACCCTTTGATCCAAATTGTGAGGTGTTTGAATTGGCTACTATTGACTTAGCACTTCAACAGGAACAGAAACCTTATTTGACATTGACAGTAATGGGTAAGAACATTTTATTCCTTTGTGATATGGGAGCCTGCAGGACAGCAATCTGTGCAACAGACATGCCAGATGGAGTCAGGATTGATGGGGAGAAAATCTGCCTCTGGTCATCAATTTATTGAAAGGTTATCAGCCCCAATAACTCTAAAACATGACCAATCAGGAGGAGAGGCAACCATACCCATCCTGATATCTAAGCTGTGTCCGGTAAATTTACTAGGACGTGATGTAATGACTAAATTGAATGTGGCCATCATTTCCACTGAGAGGGGAATGAAAGTACACATAGTCAGAGACAATATGGTGGTCTGTGGGGAAGGGGAGCCATGTTATTGGTATAGGCAAGATTTGTTAAGGGGGGAATAACTGATATTCCCCGAACCTTGATGGAACTTGCTGATGATGTAGTACCAGGCCCCACTAAAATGTCCCCCGATGACCTACACCAGGGGTGTCAAACATACGGCCCGCGGGCCGGATCCGGCCCGCAAACGGGTTTAATCCGGCCCGCGAGATGATTTTGAAAAAAATTGTTTTTTACTTTAAAAAATAAAAATAAAATCCGCTGCAATTTTTCAATAAAATAAACTGCTGTTCCAATTGCGTCCACTGGATGGCGCAATTGCGATAAGCAAACAAACTGTTTATACCGGGGCAGAGCAAGTAGGTCAAGCACGTGCAGCCAATGAGCTACTTTGTTTTGCCCGCGATATTTATTACGGCTTCTACTTTTAACATTATGTGCTTTGGCACCCTCATTGCCCCAATATGTCTCTGTCAAAAAAGAGAAAAGTGGACGCAGAGTGCAGAGTGTTCCAAGAAAAATGGTCATCCTATTTAATCACGGAATTGAATGGGAAAGCTGTATGTTTGATGTGTTCAGAGCATGTTGCAGTGCTGAAAGAATATAACCTTCGGCCGCCACTATGTGAGTCTTCATGCCGACAAATATGACAACTTTCAAGGACAGCGGAGATGAGAGAAGGTGAATGCACTGTTGGCGGGTCTGAAGAAACAGCAGTCTGTGTTTACTCACAGCCGAGACATCAGTGACGCTGCAGTGAAAGCTAGCTACCTCATTGCTAATGAAATCGCAGTGGCTTCAAAACCATTTAGTGAGGGTGAATTTGTAAAAACATGCATGATGAAGGCAGCGGAGATTGTGTGCCCTGAAAAGCGGCAGGCTTTTGCAAATATCAGCCTGACAAGAAACACAGTTGCAGACAGGATTTCCGATCTTTCAGTGGATTTGGACAGCCAGTTGAAGCAAAAAGTAAAGTCATTTATTGCGCTTTTCGGTTGCAATTGATGAAAGCACGGACATTACAGATGTTGCACAACTGGCCATTTTTTCCTCCGCGGAGTTGATGACACATTGACCGTCACCGAGGAGTTCGTGGAGTTGGTGCCGATGACAGATACAACGACAGCAGCTGATATTTTTACCGCACTCGTCGGGCGCGCTAGACAGGGTCGGAGTGAACTGGTCCGCGCTGTCAGCCTGGCTACAGATGGTGCGCCCTCAATGATCAGGAAAAAAGCAGGCGTTGTGACAATGTTCAGAGAGAAAGTGCAATCTGCAAATGGAGGACGGATTTTTTTTTACTTTTCACTGTATTTTGCACCAGGAGGCTTTGTGTTGCAAGTCATTAAAGATGGATAACGTCATGAAGGTGGTCATCCAAACTGTTAATTTCATCCGATCCAGAAGCCTGAATCACCGTCAGTTTGACAGCCTTCTCAGAGAAAAGACCACATCTATGGCCTGCCATACCACTCTGAGGTAAGATGGTTAAGCCGAGGTGCTGTGCTGAAGCGTTTCTTTGATTTACGAGAAGAAATGGAACAGTTCATGGAAGAAAAGGGCAAACCAGTGTTAGAATTTCATTCCGCAGAATGGATGCCGGACCTTGCATTTATGGTGGATGTTACAGAGCACCTGAATAACTTGAACAAACAGCTGCAAGGGCGCAACAAAGTTGTCACGCAGTATTATGACAGCATACGTTCTTTCAAGTTGAAGCTGTCATTGTGGGAGACGCAACTTGCCGGTGGTGATGCAGCTCACTTCCCGTCTGAAAAATGTGTGCGCGACCCAACATGTGGCAGACATGAAGCGGTTCAAAGATAAAATAACTGGACTGTTATGGGAGTTTGAGCAACGCTTTCAGATTTATGTTTATATGTTTTTATGTTGGTGTGCTATTGTTTTTAATTTATTTTATTTTATTTGTATATTTAACCTATTCTTGACTCTGTGGTTCTTGCACTTGTTTGGGGAACAGGATTTCATTATTTGTATCTACATTTCTGCCTGAGAAATGACACCCTGATATAGTTCTGTGATCTGTGAAACAGTTCTGTTAATCACTGAGGCATTGTGTGTTTGTGTGTTCTTTGTCCTCAGAACTTTCAAATAACTTGAGGTGTTTTATGATTAATAGTGATGTTGTGCTTTTGGACACTGTCCTCAGGCTCCAGCTTTATGTTTATATGTTTTTATGTTGATGTGCTATTGTTTTTAATTGATTTTATTTTATTTGTATATTTAACCTATTCTTGACTCTGTGGTTCTTGCACTTGTTTGGGGAACAGGATTTCATTATTTTTATCTACATTTCTGCCTGAGAAATGACACCCTGATATAGTTATGTGATCTGTGAAACAGTTCTGTTAATCACTGAGGCATTGTGTGTTTGTGTGTTCTTTTTCTTTAGAATTTTCAAATAAACTTGAGGTGTTTTATGATTAATAGTGATGTTGTGCTTGTACTATTTTGGACACACTGTCCTCAGGCTCCAGCTTTATGTTGTATGTTGATCGTATTAAAACAAAGAAAACAATCTGAAGTTGTTGTTTTTAAGTTATATATACCATGATTTTTCCGGTCCGGCCCACTTGGGAATAGATTTTCCTCCATGTGGCCCCTGAGCTAAAATGAGTTTGACACCCCTGACCTACACTGTACTCTCTGGTATAACAAACACCCAGGTCCAGATGCAATCTATGAGGAAGCATTATTTAAAACCACAGAAAGGACTATAGCCTTGAAATGGTTTCACTATGACAACACCCACGCAGCAGTGGAGGTGGAACTAGGGCCCCAAAGTTCAGGGAAAGATGGAGCCCACATGTGTCCCTAGCAAAGGAGCCAGCAGAGGACTGGTAAGACATGGGCCAGTGGGTATCCAAGGGTAAGAGGATCACTGATTGGGTCAATATTGTGAGTGGCGATCAACACAGCCCATCCACAGACAGTACATTTAGATGAGAATAGCAGATGCTGAGAGGAATACCTGTTGACAGAACAACAGGAGTCAGACTTAAAAGAAGTTCCAGAGCATTTGTGGTCCCGGGGTCCAGCAGACGTAGGATTAAGAAAAGGGGTAATTCCAGTACAGGTGATACCCAAATCTAATCATATCAGAAGCAATACCCTATGAAACCAGAAGCAATAAAAGGTTTGCAGTTTACCAAGAGCAGATTGGGAGGGACCTTGAGGGAGGGCCAATTCCCGGGGAGATAGTGAGGCCAGAAACAAAGGTGCAGTGTCCTGGAAATCACAGTCTGTTTTGTTTTTTTCAGTTCTGCTGGGAGTACATTTGATGATGGGGTTTTGTGTTGAATTAGAGGCTAGGGACTTCATAAAATAATAATTGGAATAATAATTATATATTAACTTGCTCACTCAAACGTAGACATACGTCATGGGTGAGACATAATTAATATAATATTGTACAAAGCCAATTTAAGGTTTCCATTAAGGAACATCAATCACTACATTGGATATTAATACTATGGAGATAAATTCAATATATGCTGGTCAACTACGGCATGTGTTTGGTGTTATTTGTATCCTACTTAGAAAGGACTGTTACCTATATCTGCTGTATTCTAAACAATGAAAGATTGGGGGTTTCATAAGAGGTGGCTATAATTTTTGTTGATAACAGAGGTAATTAGATTTGAGAAAGGTTGAATTGCATTGTTTTAGCAAGAATGGCATTAAATTCATGCTTTCTAGTTATGTGTATACAAATATGTTATTCATTTTTGGTGGTGTGTGGATAGAATTTACTTATGCCATGATTTAGTAAACGAAGCAGAGAGATGTAGTGAGAGCAGTGGAAGGGATACCCCACCCTAAGACGGGGGTACACCAGTTCAGAAGAGATATGGAAGGGCTGACCGCCAGCTTTAAGCTGAATACAGGGGTTCTAGAGTGGGCAGAAGGAGGGGCTTATGGAGATAAATTGGCACAACTCTGTGATAATCTGAGAGAATATTATCACAGACATGCCGACTTCTCCAAAGTCCACGAGTGTAAGCAGGGAGACAGTGAGACTATTAGTCAATACCTAGGAGAGAAGAGAGGTTACGGTAGCAAAGACAGACAAGAAGGAAATGGTAATAGTGGAGACAGGAGTGAGTGGAAGTGTTACAATTGTGACAAAACGGGACATTTTGCTAGAGAATGTGAGGAACCGTGTAGTTACTGTGCAAGGAAAGGGCACCAGTTAAGAAACTGTAGGCAGAAGGGGAAGAGAGAAATCAGGAGTCCTTATGACCTGGATGTTTGGTTGTTGTTTTTTAATTGGGGTTTTCAAATAAAAAACAACACACCTAGTATGATGTTTATAAAGGGTTGTTGTTTCAATTTTGGGGGGTTTTCAGCAGGTCAAGGGTGATGTGGTCCTCTGTAGCTCAGCTGGTAGAGCACGGCGCTTGTAACGCCAAGGTAGTGGGTTCGATCCCCGGGACCACCCATGCACAAAAATGTATGCATGCATGACTGTAAGTCGCTTTGGATAAAAGCGTCTGCTAAATGGCATATTATTATTATTATTATTATTATTATATGTCTTGGAGGAGCACGCACAGTGAATTTTATGGAGTTTTTCGGTTTTGGCTGAGTTTGGGGTATATATGATTTCTTATGAGAATGAATGTCTTGAGGACTTAATGAACACTTGGGATAAGTAACATTTATGAAATATTTAGAATAATGGTAATGTTTGGTATACTATGGGATGGAACAGTTTGTTGAATAATTTCAATTGCCTCTGAACTCTAACTTTCTGGTGTTAATTAATCATCCACACTGGTAAATTCTAAAGGCATGAGAGGAGTACTTTAAGATAGTTAATTTTACCAAGTTGAGGGTAATTTATAATACTGTGAAAAGTGCGAAGAAGATTATAATTTGGTAATAATATATATGATTTGAACCATAAAATAACAGAAGAGAGAGAGAGCTTTCCCTGAATGAGGGATACCTGTTGCTAGTCAATTGTACTAATCTTGTATTACTTTTATGGGATAGAAGTAAATTGAGGTAATATCAAATGTTGTCATTTAAATTTCATTTTTAGTATGCTTTAATAAACAACAAGTTGGTATTTGAAACTAAATTAATGCAATGAGCTGCAGTAATCAGAGGAAGGCACAATCTAATGCGAAACAGCTATTACCTAGATCATTTATTTAGTAATGAGATCAGGAAGGGAGGAGCAATAAAGAAGCAAGGGACAGTCTAAAAAAAATAAAAAAAATAAGGGATGGCAATTGGATGATAAATTACCAATATTACCTAAGTGATTGTTTAGGTAGGTGGTAATATTGACACATGAGCAGTGACATGTGTCAAGAGGAGGGATGGATGGTAGAGCAGATTAGACAACACTTTGTTGCATATGGGATTACTAATTATAAAAATAAATAAAAACATTTGTTCAAGATGTGTTATCTGTGCTCAAAATAATGTCAATCTCCATACACAGTTTAAGGACAGGTGTAGTATTGTGAAAGTAGGGAATTACCAGAAATGGCAGTGCGACCCATATGAGGGTAGGTACTGTCTGAAAGTCCGAATTACGCTAAAACAGGTTACAGACCTGACAAGTGAGATATCCTCTTCAACTGGGGCACCCTATAGAGTAAACCTCTCTGAGGGAGGTAGTGAGACCGGGGCTGTGGTGAAGATAGTGCAAACTATAGACCTGAAGGAAGTTGTACAGGTGAAGACGGGGTATAGAGATCCTAACCTGTGGTTGGAATGGATTCAGTATACGGCAATAAACATGTCTAGAGAGGACTGTTATGCCTGTGGGACAGCCAAACCAAGGTTAACAACTACTCCGTTCCCCTTGACAGGCTTTAACTCTCCGTCAGGTTTATCCTCCATGATTAAATTGTTCAAGCCACCTGGGAATGTGGTGAAGGAGTCTTGTAGTAACTTGCACTATCTGTATCCCCCGATAACAAAGTCACCCCGACCTAGGTTGCCTCCGTTTGAAGTCTCAGGGGATTCTTATTGTTTTTCTAGGACTAATAAGATAGGATACAGGGTAGGGCATCTTAGCTCCTGCTCCCACAAAGAGAATGTCACAACTAAAGAGACCATGACTAATCTCTCCTCTCTGTTGCAACCAGAGGATTTCAGGAACCAAAATCAGGCTCGTGCTGACATCTGGTGGATGTGTGGTGATAACAGATTGTGAACTCACCTACATACGCAAACAATCAAACGTGTCAGAGACTGGTGAGTTGTCACGTAGAAAGTGGGACCTCCTCCCGGGATCCTTTGATGAAAGGATATAAATTGATGGGATAGGAGTACCTCGAGGGGTTCCAGAATAATTCTAAGCTAGGAATCAGATCGCAGCTGGGTTTGAATCAAGTATTTTCTGGTGGTCAACAATTAATAAAAACATAGATTGGATAAATTATATTTACTATAACCAGCAAATATTTATAAACCACACTCGTGATGCAATAAAGGGATTGGCTGAGCAGACAGCGGCAACTAGCTTAATGGCATGGCAGAATAGAATAGCTTTAGATATGCTTTTGGCTGAGCAGGGCGGAGTTTGTGTTCTGTTTGGATCTATGTGCTGTACTTTCATCCCCAACAATACAGCACCGGACGGGTCCGTGACCAAAGCGCTTCAGGGACTCACCACGCTGGCTGGCTGAGAACTCTGGTATTGATAGCTCCCTAAACGGTTGGTTTGATAACATATTTGGTAAATGGAAAACTATTGTTGTAACTATTCTGGGTAAAGTTATAGCTTCTATGGGTATACTTGTTCTTTGTGGATGTTGTCTTATTCCCTGTGTCCGAGGGTTGTTGAGCAAGGCGATGGAGAAGGCGGTTTCCCAACAGATGGTGAGATACGGCCCAACTTCAGACTCCGACCTAAGGAATGAAGGATATGACCTACCAGGCTTGGGGGAGGACGACGACAATCCAGATAGTTTGAGACTGGATGTTTTCCTAGAACTATAAATCTCTAGTTTAAAAGTTATTGTAATGATCTTTTGTGTATTAAAGTCTCGTTTTAAGTATGATGTACTAGTTACCATTGCTAAAAAGTAACGTTACGCTTTTAATCATGGGGTAACCCTGATGAACCTGTAATGTTTTTATATGCAAACCAACTTATATACTTCAATGAGTGAGATTCATTTCTATAACAACATATATTTTGTATGTGTGTAATATTTAGTCAAAGGGTGGAATTGATAGATTAATTATTAATGACTCATTATTACACCCTGAAACTGTGTATAATGTGTTAGAAATGTGTGAGTGTAGGACCAGTAAAGGCTATGGCTTTGAGCCACTATTTAGCAATGTGAGTAAGAGTTAGGCCAGACAAAGGACAAGGAGAAATGTCTACAGACAACTGAGAAACTAAGATAAAGAGGCCTCCCAATTTAGGGAGGGGAGAAACTTATGAAAACATGGTGCAGAATATTGTGAGAACGGCAATAACTGAGCAATGCAGGGGGTAGGCTATGTGTGTGTGTATGTATGCATGTGTGTATATGTGGGTGTGTGTGAACTGATGGTCAGTAGAGCAGTTTTAGAGTGGAAAACTACAGCCCGCCTACAGAGGGGAGGGATTATTTTGTAAGACGTATGAGTATAAAAGATGGACTCTGAAATTGTGATGGCAGAATTCTCAATGAATAAATATCTATGACTATGCAGATCAAGACTCTGTCCGTTACTTAAATCCCAAAAGACTTACAACCTTTTGGGAGACGCACAGAGACACTGAAATAGTTTGTTAAATAATTCACGTAACACTTACTGAAGCACATATTCTTCTCATCACTCTCTCTTGGTCTCTGCCTACTCACACAAATCCTCTCAAGATCCCTCACCTTGAACCCATCTTCCTCTACCACTCTCTTCACTGCTTTGGCATACAACACTTTCTGTACTACTGTAACCCCGGCAACCTCAATCTGCCTTTCTCTCACCTGACACGTCAGATCTCCAGCCCGTTAGCACCCCCACAACTAACACACAGAACTTTCTCCACCGATACCACACATTTCTTCATCTCATGCCCTCCTGCAGACTTGTCACATCTAGGCATCTCACGCCTACACACTGCTGCAACAGGCCCATAAACTTCACCCCTAAAACACTGTAGTATTTATGGAACAAAATCGCTCACGGGATAACTGACACTTCCTACCTTGATCGTATCTGGCAGAGACTATGCATCAAAATCCAGCATGACAAATAATGTATTCTCTGTTTCCCCACGCTCTACACCGGATCTACGTCTCACCAAACGGAGGGCGTCACAGACACCTGGAATCTTCCATTTCAACTGCTCATCCTAAACACTTAAACCTAACCCCGTTATCACTCCTTTCAATGCCACACTGTTCCGGAGAGAAATTCAAGTCACAATTCCTGTCTCTAATCACGTAAAGAGGGAAGCTTTTTTGGATAACTCAGTAGAAGTAAACAAGGAATGATTTGGTCTTAAAGCTCAGTATGATGAACTTCCCACCTCAAAGGCTGCAAACAGCTTAACTAGGCTGAAACAGTCCTTCTATGATCAAGGTGAAAAACCTGGTAAATTGCTGGCCTGGCACATTAAGAAGCAAAATTCATCCTTTAATGCAATTCATAATTTACAAGGACAATTATCAATGGATCCTGTAGAAATAAACCAAACATTTGCTTCCTACTACAACACACTTTACAACTCTGAATCTCCTGAGAACTGAACTAATCAGGTCTTGATTTTCCCTCTATTTCAGAAGACACTAAATTGGATCTGGAAAAGGAATTGGATGGTGTTGAAATATCTGATGCTATTTTCAATATGAAGGGAGGTAAAGCAGAAGGTCCAGATGGGCTCCCAATAGATATTTAAGGACAAACTTCTAGGTCCACTTTTGGATATGTACAGTGCATTATGAAAGTATTCAGACCCCTTGACATTTTCCACAATTTGTTACGTTACAGCCTTATTCTAAAATGGATTAAATCAAAAAAATCCTCATCAATCTATACACAATACCCCATAATTACAAAGTGAAAAGAGGTTCTTAGAAATGTTTTCAAATGTATTAAAAATGAAACAGCAATACCTTGTTTACATAAGTATTCACACCCTTTGCTATGAGACTCGAAATTGAGCTCAGGTGGATCCTGTTTCCATTGATCATCCTTGAGATGATTCTAAAACTTAATTGGAGTCCAACTGTGGTAAATTCAATTGATTGGAGATTATTTGGAAAGTCACACAACTGTCTATATAAGGTCCCAGAGTTGACAGTGCATGTCAGAGCTAAAAACGAAGCCATGAGGTCAAAGGAATGTCCGTATCTGGGGAACAGTATCAAGCATTGAAGGTCCCCAAGAACACAGTGGCCTCAATCATTCTTAAATGGAAGAAGTTTGGAAACAACAAGACTCTTCCTAGAGCTGGCCGCCCGGCCAAACTGAGCAATCGGGGGAGAAGGGCCTTGGTCAGGGAGGTGACCAAGAACATGATGGTCACTCTGACAGAGCTCCAGAGTTCCTCTATGGAGATGGGCCAACCTTCCAGAAGGACAACCATCTCTGCAGCACTCCACCAACCAGGCCTTTACGGAAGAGTGGCCAGACGGAAGCCCCTCAGCAAAAGGCACATGAAAGCCAGATGAGAAACAAGATTCTCTGGTCTGATGAAACCAAGATTGAACTTCTTGGCCTTAATGCCAAGCATCACGTCTGGAGGAAACCTGGCACCATCCTTACGGTGAAGCATGGTGGTAAAAGCATCATGCTGCGGGATGTTGTTCAGAGGCAGGGACTGGGAGCCTAGTCAGGATCGAGGGAAAGATGATTGGAGCAAAGTACAGAGAAATCCTTGATGAAAACCTGCTCCAGTGCACTCAGGACCTCAAGACCGGGCGAAGGTTCACCTTCCAACAGGACAACGACCCTAAGCACACAGCCAAGACAACGCAGGAGTGGCTTCGGGACAAGTCTCTGAATGTCCTTGAGTGGCCCAGCCAGAGCTTAAACCCAATCGAACATCTGGAGACCTGAAAATAGCTGTGCAGTGACCCGCCCCATCCAACCTGACAGAACTTGAGAGGATCTGCAGAGAGGAATGGGAGAAACTCCCCAAATACAGGTGTGCCAAGCTTGTAGCGTCATACCCATTAAGACTTTGGCTGTAATCACTGCCAAAGGTGCTTAAACAAAGTACTGAGTAAAGGGTCTGAATACTTATGTAAATGTGATAGTTCAGTTGTTGTTGTTTTTTGCAACAATTGATAAAAAAACAGTTTTTGCTTTGTCAGTTTGGGGTATTGTGTGTAGATTAATGAGGGGAAAAAATGTAATCAAGGCTGTAACATAACAAAATGTCAAAAAGGTCCAGGGGTCTAAATACTTTCCGAATGCACTTTATATAGACAGGTGTTTGCCTTTCCAAATCATGTCCAACAAACTTAGTTAGATAGAACCTGCTCTTACCGTGAGAAACAGATTTCCCAATCTTCTCCTCCTCTTCTTCATCTTTAATGTTGACATTCAACTCCAGTGTTTGACTGCAGTCTTCCAGCTTCACTGATGCCATCTCTGGATCCTGCAGTAAACTGGGCTCCACTGTCACAATCAGGACCCAGTGACTGTAGGTTTGGACTCAGCGTGGAAGGAGAGAGGAAGGCTAGGTAGTGTTCTCACTGTTGATGTTACCGGCCTCAGACTTATCTGAATCGGCCCGTAGTAATAAAGAGAAACGGACACAAAGGTTATTGTCTTGACAGTTCTGGCATTTTCTTTATTTTCTAAAAATATTTTCACTTTTTTCTGGTTCAATTACCTAATTCAGTGCTTGACTTGGACTGAAATAGGTGCCAATACTCATTTTGGGTGCCGGTACTGTTTATATTAAGGTGCAGGAGCTCCACAATACTTTTGAGCTAATACCTAACCTATAGTAGATAAACGCATAAATTACTCAAAAACTATTTAGTACAAGGTTACAGTTTGTTTTAGACAGCACTGTGTGCTAATTTCCTTAAACCTTGTCTTCACTGTATTACTTCAATCAAAAACCAATTGTATTTCCTGTTCACACCATAGCAACATTTATTGATAAAGACAGAAACAACAGAATGTGTCTGAATATTAGTACACATGTAGAAAACTGATAATCATTACATTCATCTTCAAAACAGTAGTCCGACCGTGAAATTGTCTCTATCTGATGCACCGAGAGGACGCTGCCATTTTACCAGCTTGTGAATTTTACACAAAACCAATAATATGCTAAACCAACTCAGAAATCTAAAATAAATGGATTATTTATGAAATTACCATGAGAAAATTATGTACATCCACTCAGACAAACCGAAAGTCTCAAGCTATGTGACTTGTAAAATAGTTATCACGTTCTTCACTTGGTTTGACACAAAAATAACACATCATACAAACAAATTTGATAATACCTTAACGGATTTTTTACCTAGCATGATATGACATGTTCTTTCGACATTAGAAAGTTTAAACATGCTATTACATACCTGTAGTAATATATAGAAACGGACACAAAGGTTAGCTTCTTAACTGCACAGTTCTGGCGCTTTCTTTATTGTGAAGAATGGTGCCGCCTGCCCGGAACTTCCTGTTCCCCCACTACTAACGGTCCGTGCATTCCGAGATCAGATTACAACATTTCATTAAATTACTAAAAAAGTGTAAACTGTAGCAATTTATTTCCCTCAATTGTTTATTAGCCTAAGCGTGACCTACATACAAATAATTTCTCTAGGGTTGGAACCGGTTCAGGGAACAGAACTGAAAAAGAACGTAAAAAAGAACCGGAAACTAAAGTGTAAATACACTTTTAAGGAACAGTCGTTATTTTAAAAGCATGGGATCCAGGTAATAACCTTATTTTACTTTCCGGGTATTTTTTTTCCAGTCCCACAAAAATCGCAACAAATCTCACTCTAGAAACGTATTCCAGTTTCTGCCTGCCAGCTGGAATGGAAACCTTTGGCAGTGGGTGTGCGTGTGGAAACTACCTGCTCCTCCCCTCTGAAGCATAGGTTACTGTATCCTACCGACAACGTTACAAGCATGATTCAGAAATTAGGGAGATATGTTTAATTTGAGAAGAATGGATGAACTTTTTCAATGCTAGTTAAGGATACTATAGTCACCGCGGTTCACATTGGATTTATTAACGACAAAAAGGTACGACCTGTTTTTAATTCTAGTGCTGCACTGCACTGCCCAAACAAGGTTGTTAGCTAGCTAACATCTGCTCTGTTCCAACGTTAAACCAACTCTGAAGTTCAAAGACATTCAAAGTACCTCCATAGAAGCCGCTCCTCTGTAGGTATAATTCTGTGGCCTAATTCAGATAATGCAGGTCATAACACGATGACCAGCTCTTCAATGCAAGCTTTCTCTATCCTCTAATGAGCTCTCCACACCCGCAAAATGTCGCACCTTACACTGTGATTGGCAGCAGTTTGCTCTGAATGATTTTCCTATACAGATACGCTGTGTTTGTCATCTCAATGGTTGAAGTCAAACACTTCTTAAATATTTGAATAATTCCCAGAGGTATAAATCTCTAGTTTAAATAAATTAAACAGACCCCTTACTGCAATGGTCATTCTTTATTCATTGAGAGCGCTCTGAAAATCATACAATGCACAACGTTTTGTATACCTCTACTACGCCCCTAAGTGGGCCAATGAGAAAGCTCCTAGCCCATATTTAGACAACTATCATATGTCTCTGTTAGCTTGCACAGCAACCTATTGTTTATTCCTGGATCTATTTCACACTCCAGCTGTGTTCGTGTGGTTGCTTTTCTGGTTCCTCCAGTATCAGGTCACACATACACAGACTTCCTTTACTGGTTTCACAAGACACAAATACTCTGTTGCTGGGCAAATATGCATCTTATACAAGCACATATGATTAACTCTCTAAGCTCTAACACTGTCCTCACCCTAGGTGGGGACATGTTTTTCAGTGTCTAGTTTCACATCCTGTTTTCTGTTGTTGGTTTCACAGTTGCATTTTGCTTGCATAGATATAAAAATAAGCCAAAGCCCTTGTTTTATTTCTAACTAAGCTAAACACATTATCAGATTGTAGTTTTATGATTCTAACACATTTCACAAAGAATCGGAGTGTAATAATTAGTCATTACCAAATTATTCTATCAGTGGTGCACCAGTGTATTTATTCTCCCACTTGGATGTCACTTCCACAAGCTTTAAATTGAGGGCCAGGTTGTCAGGATGTGTAATGTACACATTAATTACAAATACTCCTAAAGATACACTTCATTTTAACTAGCTAAATCCTGTGTAACAACTAGTAATTACATTGTACTTGGCTAACATTACATGTATTATGCTTTGAAATAGTGTCTTATTCTTCATCTGGGACTTGTATTTATTATGGATCCCCATTAGTTCCTGCCAAGGCAGCAGCTACACTTCCTGGGATCCAGCAAAATTAAGGCAGTTCATACAATTTAAAAAACATTACAATACATTCACAGATTTCACAACACACTGTGTGCCCTCAGGCCCCTACCACATATCTACAGTACAAAAATCCATCGTACGTGTGTGTATAGTGCGTATGTTATCGTGTGTGTGTGCATGTGTCTGCGCCTATATTTGTGTTGCTTCACAGTCCCCGCTGTTCCATAAGGTGTTTTTTTTAAATCTAATTTTGCTACTTGCATCAGTTACTTGATGTGGAATAGAGTTCCATGTAGTCATGGCGCTATGTAGTACTGTGCACCTCTCATAGTCTGTTCTGGACTTGGGGACTGTGAAGAGACCTCTGGTGGCATGTCTTGTGGGGTATGCATGGGTGACCGAGCTGTGCGCCAGTAGCTCAAACAGACAGCTCGGTGCACCCAACATGTCAACACCTCCACTTTGAGCCATGAGAGATCGACATGCATATTATTAAATCAGCCGTGGTGCCCTGTTCTGAGCCAATTGCAATTTTCTTCAGTCCTTTTTTGTGGCACCTGACCACACGACTGTACAGTAGTCCAGGTGTGACAAAACTAGGGCCTGTAGGACCTGCCTTGTTGATAGTGTGGTTAAGAAGGTAGAGCAGCGCTTTATTATGGACATATTTCTCCCCATCTTAGCTTCTGTTGTATCAATATTTTTTGACCATGAAAGTTTAAAATCCAGGGTTACTCCAAGCAGTTTAGTCACCTCAACTTGCTCAATTTCCACATTATTTATTACAAGATTTAGTTGAGGTTTAGGGTTTAGTGAATGATTTGTCCCAATTACAATGCTTCTAGTTTTAGAAATATTTAGGACTAACTTATTCCTTTCCACCCACTCTAAAGCTAACTGCAACTCTTTGTTAAGTGTTGCAGTCATTTCAGTCGCTGTAGTAGCTGACATGTATAGTGTTGAGTCATCCGCATACATAGACACTTGTATTAGATCTGTTTTCGTAAACTCAACCAAGTTAACCCAGATGGGATGCTTTATTTTGGAGGCAAATGCTAGCAACAACATTGACTGGAGATATATTTAGAACAGTGCACATTCATGTTTAAGTAAAATATTTTTTATTTTACCAGGTAAGTTGACTGAGAACACATTCTCATTTACAGCAACAACCTGGGAAATAGTTACAGCGGAGAGGATGGGGGATGAATGAGCCGATTGGAAGCTAGGGATGATTAGGTGGCCATGATGGTATGAGGGCCAGATTGGGAATTCAGCTAGGACACTGGGGTTAACACCCCTACTCTTACGATAAGTAGCATGGGATCTTTAGTGACCGCAGACAGTCAGGGCACCCGTTTCACGTCCCATCTGAAAGACGGCACACAGGGCAATGTCCCCAATCAACCAGAGGAAAGAGTGCCTCCTGCTGGCCCTTCAACACCACTTCCAGCAGCATCTGGTCTCCCATCCAGGGACCGACCAGGACCAACCCTGCTTAGCTTCAGAGGCTAGCTAGCAGTGTGATGAAGGGGAGTATATTGCTGGCAAATATTAATTAGAGCCCATTGAGCATAGGCTATAATATCTCAGACACCCAGAGCATCCACAAGGGATCCCAACCTTTGTCACAGTTGTTAATAAATCGGAATCACAGACCACAATTACTACCAGGTACATGTTATTACATTGTAACTATGTGTCATTACAGTTAACTACAATACTTGTTTACAGTGTAGTTACACATGTAATTACACTGTAATAAGGACCCCATAAAAGGAAGTGTTACCGGCATCTCTTCTTTATGTATACGTTGATGTGCTTTAAGAAACCCTAGAGCACCCCTGTGGAAATCAAATTAGCATCATAATAACAATCCCCATCAAAATCTGTCTGTTTAAGCTAGAGATGTATTTTTTGCATGGGCTGCGTCTCAATCCACCACATCCGCTGATGTCGGCCTTCCTCATCTGCGGTGGAAGAACTACAGTGTTGTTTGTCAGACCAGGAGACTTCTGTCTGTAGCGTCCGAGAAGTTTGGCCTACATATCTTAAAGGTGAGACTCACCAACAAGTTAATGTCTGTTGTTTCGCTCTAGGACGCCTACAAGTGTCTGAAGGTAGCAGGTACCAGTTTAAAACATTTGTGGAAGTAAATATTGAAGTACTTAGTGCCCAAAAAAGGTGTTAAATATGTTTGACTTATCTTTCTTAATATAGAACAGAAACTTAAAAACCAACTTCCCTTTGAAAATGATTAACAATATCATCCCCCACTCACTATCACAAGGGTTAGCAAATGTCAGGGTCAATTCCATTTCAATTACAGTCAATTCACAAAGTAACCCAAATTCCAATTCCCCATTTATTTACAGATGGATACACTGCTGCCATGAAGGGATGCACCTGATTGGCATTGATGTTTAGATATCCTGTGGCATTCAAACGTTGCTCCACTTTTATCAAGGGGCCCAATGTGTGCCATGAAAACACACCCCACACCACCATCCTGCAATGCTGACACACGGCATGGATGCATGTACTCGTGGTTTCCTCCATACCCTAGTCCTCCCTACCAAGGTAATCTCAATACCTTTACAGTAGAAGCTATCTAAGCACAGCAAAACTGACAAGGTGCACACTGATCAGTAAGGTAAAGAGATGCTAACATTCTAGAACGCTTCCTTTCCTCTGCACAGTCCTCTCACAGTGAGAAACATAAGGACTACAATAGAGTGTGCTATTACAATAGTGTTCTATGCTTTCTTCATTTGATCCAATCCACTACCACTTCTTATGTTTACCTTGGTGTCTTTTAAATGGCCAATTTGAGATAAAATGTTTCCACAGTCAGAGTAGGAAAACGGCTTCTCTCCTGTATGTATACGTTGATGTTGTTTTAAGTTGCCAGGTTGAGAGAAACTTGCCCCACAGTCAGAGCAGGAGTAAGGCTTCTCTCCTGAGTGTGTTCTCTGGTGAACTTTTAGCTCAAATGATGTTTTGAAGCACTTTACACAGTCAGAGCAGGAGTAAGGCTTCTCTCCTGTATGTCTACGTTCATGTATATTAAATTGGCCCAGTCGAGAGAAACATTTCCCACAGTCAGAGCAGGAGTAAGGCTTCTCTCCTGTATGTACAAGTTCATGTTGTTTTAAGGTGCTCAGTTGAGAGAAACTTGCCCCACATTCAGAGCAGGAGTAAGGCTTCTCTCCTGAGTGTGTTCTCTGATGAACTTTTAGCTCAAATGATGTTTTGAAGCACTTTATACAGTCAGAGCAGGAGTAAGGCTTCTCTCCTGTATGTATACGTTCATGTTTTTTTAAGTTGCTCAGTTGAGAGAAACTTGCCCCACATTCAGAGCAGGAGTAAGGCTTCTCTCCTGTATGTATACGTTCATGTATTTTAAAGAGGCCCAGTCGAGAGAAACTCTTCCCACAGTCAGCGCAGGAGTAAGGCTTCTCTCCTGTGTGTGTTCTCTGATGAACTTTTAGCTCAAATGATGTTTTGAAGCACTTTATACAGTCAGAGCAGGAGTAAGGCTTCTCTCCTGTGTGTATACGTTCATGTGTTTTTAAGTGGCCCAGTTGAGAGAAACTTGTCCCACAATCAGAGCAGGAGTAAGGCTTCTCTCCTGTGTGTATACGTTCATGTGTTTTTAAGTTGCCCAGTCGAGGGAAACTCTTTCCACAGTCAGAGCAGGAGTAAGGCTTCTCTCCTGTGTGTATACGTTCATGTGTTTTTAAGTGGCCCAGTTGAGAGAAACTCGTCCCACAGTCAGAGCAGGAGTAAGGCTTCTCTCCTGTGTGCACTCTCTGATGAACTGTCAGAGCCTTTGATGTTGTGAAATTCTTCCCACAGTCAGTACAGGAATACAGAATCTCTGTTGTGTGTATTTGTAGGTGTATTTTTAACTTTGATAGAATTGAGAAACTCTTCTCACAATGTGGGCAGTGGTGAAACCTCTTAGCTCTGTGATCTTCCTGCTGTTGCTCGTTGGATGTAGAGAATGTCTCAACATGGTATCCTGTGTGAACAACATCAGAAGAACCAGTGAGTTGGTGGATTATACATGTCAATCAAATATATTTTAGGAAGATTGTCTACTTCACATCTTTAGTCTACTCTCTGAGCACTTCAGATAGCACAGTGAATAAAACAAATGCTGGCAATACTGGTGTCAAACCAGTGGCATGAAATAATATCTACCTTCTCATTGAAACAGTTCATTGTGAAACAGTTCTACTGCAACTTTTCATGCACATTGGGATATTGGAATGAATAACACAAACTTAATTAGATAGAACCTGCTCTTACCATGAGAAACAGATTTCCCAATCTTCTCCTCCTCTTCTTCATCTTTAGTGTTGACATTCAGCTCCAGTGTTTGACTGCAGTCTTCCAGCTTCACTGATGCCATCTCTGGATCCTGCAGCGCAAACTGGGCTCCACTGTCACAATCAGGACCCAGTGACTGTAGGTTTGGACTCAGTGTGGAAGGAGAGAGGCAGGCTGGGTTTGTCCTCACTGTTGATGTTACCGGCCTCAGATTTAATTCTAGTCGTCCTGTAGTAATAATGAGAAACAGACACAAAAAGTTAGTGTCTTGACAGTTCTGGCACTTTCTTTATTCTCAAAAAATATACTCATCTTGTTAAATCATCTAATTCAGTGCTTGACTTGGAGTGAAATAGGTGGCGATACTGTTTATATTTAGGTGCAGGAGCTCCACAATACTGTTGAGCTAACATTCTATAAGAGGAACAGGAGCTCAAGCACAAGATATTTGAGGTGCGGTCCTTAACCTATAGCAGATTTTTCCCAAATTCACATATAGTACCAGTCAAAAGTTTTAGAACACCTACTCTTTCCAGGATTTTTCTTTATTTTTACTATTTTCTACATTGTAGATTACAAAGATTCTACAAAGCTGTCATCAAGGCAAAGGGTGGCTACTTTGAAGAATCTAAAATATATTTGATTTGTTTAACACCTTTATGGTTACTACATGACTCTATATGTGTTATTTCATTCTTTAGATGTCTTCACTATTATTCTACAATGTAGAAAATAGTAAAAATTAAGAAAAACCCTTGAATGAGTAGGTGTGTCCAAACTTTTGACTGGTAATGTAAATGCATAAATGAGAAAAGCCATTTAGTACAAGGTCACTGTTTATTTTAGGAAGCACTGTGTACTATTTCCTGAATAACTGTGTCTTCACTGTATTATTTCAATCAAAAAACAATTGTATTTTCCGTTCACACAATAGTAACATTTATAGATAAATACAGAAACTAGTGAATGTGTCTGAATATTAGTACACATGTAGAAAACTGATAATCATTACATTCAGCTTCAAAACAGTAGTGCAACCGTGAAATTGTCTCTCTCTGCTGCACTGAAGACCGTTGACGCTGACCGAGTGGGCGGCGCCATTTTACCAGCTTGTTAATTTTACACAAAACCAAAACAAACCGGAAATCTAAAATAAATGGATTCTTTATGAAATCACCTTGAGGAAATGATGTACATCCATTCAGACAAACCCAAAGTATCTAGCTATGTGACTTGTAAAATAGTTACCAGGTTTACTCAGTTTGACATAAAAATAAAACATCAAACCTTTACCAGACGTGATAATACCTTAATGGATTTGTTACCTAGCATGGTATGACATGTTCTTTCGATATTAGAAAGTTTAAACGTGCTATTACATACTGATTTTACGTCTTTTATAAAGTATTAGTTAATGTTTGGAATATTGAGAGCTGCATAAGGATTTGGAGGATGACATACATTCCATGTATTTATTTCTGTCACTGGTGGGTGCCAGAAGGTATGCGGGCCAAGATAGCTGGGGGCCACTGGTGCTAATCTTAGAAGGAGTACGTGATGGAATATCCTGACTAGGGTGCAACACGATACCATATAGGGTGATCCTATATGTGACGAGGAGTGACACTCAATAATGGTTGGCAACTGTTGGATGGAATTAGCTCTGAAAAGCATTATATAAACTAAGAGGTTTTCTATGTAAGTCATTCAGATGACAATAGGCTACGCCGGTACCGCTTGTCATGTGAATGTGGTACTGTAATATTAAATACTTTGAACCAACTCTCCATCTAACTGTTTAACTATTCTCTTGCATACTGAATTACTTGATGCCAGAGAAACTCGTCATAACACATACCTATAGTAATAAAAAGAAACGGACACAAAGGTTATCTTCTTGACATTACAGTTCTGGAGCTTTCTTTATACTGAAGAATGGTGCGTGCCTGCCTGGAACTTCCTGTTCCCCCACTACCACAGGGCAGCCACAGATAGAACAATGAGACAGATATTTCACTGGATGTATAATTGTGAAGCATCCGGTTGGCGTTTCCACTCACTACCAAATATGGATGTGAGAGGAAGCCCACTGGCCGGCAGTGGGAGAAGATGGAACGAGATGGATTTTAGCAGACATCCAGCAAATGTTCTAATCGATGAAAACATCTGATCTTAATACAGTTCTGTTCCCAAAACTAAAATCTGTTATGCACAGAGTGGACTAAGTTGTCGACTTACCTGTTGCAAATACATTTTTTAAATCACGTTATTTAGAAGGAATGCAAAGGCGAAATGAGTTATTGTACACAAGCGCTTCACAGAGGAGGCCTTCCCTAACAGAAATATGCAGATGTGTAATAGAACACACCAATAGGATCTCGCTAGCTCGTGCTTGGCTCTGCCCACTATGACTCATCTGTTCCCATGGGAAACGAGCTGTGGTCTATCTTGGTTTAGTTATAAGAAATAATTGGTGCAACCGTCCGTGCGTTCAGGGATCCTTGGGATGGCCCTACCCCATTATATGAGAAGGGTGGTGCTTAATTTGAGCTGGATCCTCCGGTACCTCTCAGTTTTGTAGTCATTCATTCCGGAACCCATTTGGCAGGATCAGATAGCCTACCTCTTGTGGCAAGACAAATTATTTCCACTGTTTGCAATGTAAAAATCCTAATAAAAGCAATCGGAGTAATTACATTTAGATTCCTCTGTAATTGTTATGCCCCCTAAAAAAACGTAATGTGAAAACGTACATGATATTCTAAGAATTGGTTAATGTTGGGCCGTCTTGGGTTTATGGTTTGCGCAACATTGTAGCCTAGACCAAGGCGTGGCCATTGCTGTGGTGAGAGAGAGAAGCACGCCTGTATCTCTCACAGAAATACAATGACATTCACCTTCTATGATCTCTCTCCCTCTCTGTGCTGTTATAGACATAAGCCGGCAACTATCTTCTCAGGCTTCACTAACTAGCGTTACTGTTTTAGGTGGAGCTATTCTTTGCTACTTTTCAAACAAATACTACGTAATATTTCACATATCATCTTGCTAGATAGGCTACTAGCAAAATACCCTGTGTTGTTAGGATAGATTTATGTTTGTTTCTTCCAACAGATCTTTACATATTTTCCTCACTACAAAATATTCCAGCATGATCATCATATTCCTGCGGTCCTTGTGGTTACTAAACATATTTTAGATATGCCTTTATGCTATAGCTTATTCCATGTTTACATCTTTGGTTAAATGACTTCAAATGCTAAACTTACATTTACTTTGTGGAATGTCTGTGGAGTTTGTAAACTATCCAAGCTTAAAACAGGTTATTACTAGGCTTAAACAACTTCATTCATCTATTGTGTTCCTACAAGAAACTCACTTGTTGAAGGATGAGCTACTTAAAGTATGCAGGAGATGACAAGGGCCAGTAATAGCATCCTGTTTCTCCTCTCATTCTCATGGGGTTATGGTTTTAATTCACTAATCTGTTCAGTTTCAAGTGGATACTATTATATAACTGATACAATTGGTAGATACATTTAGATACAGGGAACTCTTTTGAGTGAGCATATTAATCTGGTTAATGTTTATGGTCCTAATGATGATCATCCCAAATTCTTTGAGAATGTATTTCTATTGATAGCCTCCATTCCTGGTAAGGTCCTAATGGCAGGGGACTTTAATTGCACTCTTGATCTTCATCTAGATCGCTCCTCTGGTTTAGACACTTCCCACTCACAGAGTAGAAAGAAATTACAGCATTTCATTAAGGACTTAAATCTATGTGAACCTTGGAGGACTCAGAACCCGAGTAAAAGGGAGAATTCATGTTCACATTTAAATCATATTCTCATGTAGACTACTTTTTAGTTTCTTGCTCATTGCTTCCCAATGTAGCAGGAAATGGATATGATACTATTGTTTTGAATGACCATTCCCTTGTGTGATTATTTTATAGGGATACAAAACTAGTAAAAGGATCCTCTAGATGGCGTTTGCATCCCAGATGGTTACAGGACCCAGACTTCTTACATTACGTTGGAGTGCATATAGATGTTTATTTGACATTGAACACTGACCAAACGTCAGCGAGTACCAGATGGGAGGCTTTCAAAGCACATATTTGGGGGCAAATTATATGTTTTACCAGTTTCAAATCTAATAAATCCGAAAATGAGAGAATTGGAGAGCTTTTTTTGGATAACTCAGTAGAAGTAAACAAGGAATGATTTGGTCTTAAAGCTCAGTATGAAGAACTTCCCACCTCAAAGGCTAAAAACAGCTTAACTAGGCTGAAACAGTCCTATGATCAAGGTGAAAAACCTGGTAAATTGCTGGCCTGGCACATTAAGTAGTAGGAATTCAGCCTTGAATGGAATTCATAATTTACAAGGACAATTATCAATGGATCCTGTAGAAATAAACCAAACATTTGCTTCCTAGTACAACACACTTTACAACTCTGAATCTCCTGAGAACTGAACTAGTCAGGTCTTGATTTTCCCTCTACTTCAGAAGACACTAAATTGGATCTGGAAAAGGAATTGGATAGTGTTGAAATATCTGATGCTATTTTCAATATGAAGGGAGGTAAAGCAGAAGGTCCAGATGGGCTCCCAATAGATATTTAAGGACAAACTTCTAGGTCCACTTTTGGATATGTACAGTGCATTAGGAAAGTACTCAGACCCCTTTACTTTTTCCACAATTTGATTCGTTACAGCCTTATTCTGAAATGGATTAAATAAAAACAATCCTCATCAATCTATACACAATACCTCATAATGACAAAGTGAAAACAGGTTCTTAGACATTTTTGCAAATGTATTAAAATAAAACAGCAGAAATACCTTGTTTACATGAGTATTCACACCCTTTGCTATGAGACTCAAAATTGAGCTCAGGTGGATCCTGTTTCCATTGATCATCCTTGAGATGTTTCTAAAACTTAATTGGAGTCCAACTGTGGTAAATTCAATTGATTGGAGATGATTTGGAAAGTCACACAACTGTCTATATAGGTGACCAAGAACATGATGGTCACTCTGACAGAGCTCCAGAGTTCCTCTATGGAAATGTGAGAACCTTCCAGAAGGACAACCGACGGAAGCCACTCCTCAGCAAAAGGCACATGACAGCCCGCTTGGAGTTTGCCAAAGGCACCTAAAGGACTCTGACCATGAGAAACAAGATTCTCTGGTCTGATGAAACCAAGATTGAACTTCTTGGCCTGAATGCCAAGCATCACATCTGGAGGAAACCTGGCACCATCCTTATGGTGAAGCACGGTGGTGGAAGCATCATGCTGCAGGGATGTTGTTCAGCGGCAGGGACTGGGAGCCTAGTCAGGATCGAGGGGAAAGATGATTGGAGCAAAGTACAGAGAGATCCTTGATGAAAACCTCCTCCAGTGCGCTCAGGACCTCAAGATCGGGCGAAGGTTCACCTTCCAACAGGACAACGACCCTAAGCACACAGCCAAGACAACGCAGGAGTGGCTTGGGACAAGTCTCTGAATGTCCTTGAGTGGCCCAGCCAGAGCCGGGACTTAAACCCAATCGAACATCTCTGGAGACCTGAAAATAGCTGTGCAGCGACGCGCCCCATCCAACCTGACAGAGCTTGAGAGGATTTGCAGAGAGAAATGGGAGAAACTCTCCAAATACAGGTGTGCCAAGGTTATAGCGTCATACACATTAAGACTTTGGCTGTAATCACTGCCAAAGGTGCTTAAAGTACTGAGTAAAAGGTCTGAATACTTATGTAAATGTGATTGTTCAGTTGTTGTTGTTTTTGCAACAACTGATAAAAACCAGTTTTTGCTTTGTCAGTGTATTGTGTGTAGATTGATGAGGGAAAAAAACAATTTAATCAATTTTACAATAAGGCTGTAAAGTAACAAAATGTCGAAAAAGTCAAGGGGTCTGAATACTTTTCAAACGCACTGTATATAGACAGGTGTGTGCCTTTCCAAATCATGTCCAACAAACTTAGTTAGATAGAACCTGCTCTTACCCTGAGAAACAGATGTCCCAATCTTCTCCTCCTCTTCTTCATCTTTAATGTTGACATTCAGCTCCAGTGTTTGACTGCAGTCTTCCAGCTTCCTGATGCCATCTCTGGATCCTGCAGTAAACTGGGCTCCACTGTCACAATCAGAACCCAGTGACTGTAGGTTTAGACTCAGCGTGGAAGGAGAGAGGCAGGCTGGGTTTGTCCTCACTGTTGATGTTACCGGCATCAGACTTACCTGAATCGGCCAGTAGTAATAAAGAGAAACAGATACAAAAAGTTATTGTCTTGACAGTTCTGGCACTTTCTTTATACTCTAAAAATATTTTCACTTTTTTCTTGTTCAATTATCTAATTCAGTGCTTGACTTGGACTGAAATAGGTGCCAATACTCATTTTGGGTGCCGGTACTGTTTATATTAAGGTGCAGGAGCTCCACAATACTTTTGAGCTAATACCTAACTTATAGTAGATAAACGCATAAATGACTCAAAATCCATTTAGTACAAGGTTACAGATTGTTTTAGACAGCACTGTGTGCTAATTTCCTGAATAACCTTGTCTTCACTGTATTACTTCATTCAAAAACCAATTGTATTTCCTTTTCACACCATAGCAGCATTTTTTGATAAAGACAGAAACAACAGAATGTGTCTGAATATTAGTACACATGTAGAAAACGGATAATCATTACATTCAGCTTCAAAACAGTAGTGCGACCGTGAAATTGTCTCTGATGCACCCGCACTGTCCTCACTGAAGTCTGTTGACGCTGACCGAGAGTAGCCGCCATTTTACCAGCATGGGAATTTTACACAAAACCAATAACATGCAAAACGAACTCAAAATCTCAAATAAATTGAGTATTTATTAAACTAACATGAGAAAATAATGTACATGCACTCAGACAAACCCAAAATCTCTAGCTATGTGACTTGTAAAATAGTTTTTATCACGTTCTTTCACTCACTCGGTTTGACACAAAAATAACACACCAAACCTTTACCAAACGTGATAATACCTTAACGGATGTGTTACCTAGCATGGTATGACATGTTCTTTCGACATTAGAAAGTTTAATCGTGCTATTACATACCTGTAGTAATAAATAGAAACGGACACAAAGGTTATCTTCTTGACTGCACAGTTCAGACGCTTTCTTTATTGTGAAGAATGGTGCCCGCCTGCCCGGAACTTCCTGTTCCCCACTACTAACGGTCCGTGCATTCCGAGATCAGATTACAACATTTCATTAAATTACTAAAAAAAGTGTAAACTGTAGAAATGTATTTCCCTTTATAGTTTATTAGCCTAAGCATGACCTTCATCCACATCATTTCTCTAGGATTGGAACCGGTTATAACCGAAAAATAATGTAAAAAATAACCGGAAACTAAAGTGTAAATACACTTTTCAGGAACAGCAGTTATTGTAAAAGCATGTAATCCAGGTAATAACCTTATTTTACTTTCCGGGTATGTTTTTCCAGTCCCACAAAAATCGCAACAAAGCTCACTCTAGAAACGTATTCCAGTTTCTGCCTGCCAGCTGGAATGGAAACCTTTGCCAGTGGGTGTGCGTGTGGAAACTACCTGCTCACTCCCCTCTGAAGCATAGGTTACTGTATCCTACTGACAACGTTACAAGCATGATTCAGAAATTAGGGAGATATTTTTAATTTGAGAAGAATGGATGAACTTTTTCAATGCTAGTTAAGGATACTATAGTCACCGCGTTTCACATTGGATTTATTAACGACAAAAAGGTACGACCTCTTTTTAATTATAGTGCTGCACTGCACTTTACAAACAAGGTTGTTAGCTAGCTAGCTAACATCTGCTCTGGTCCAACGTTAAACAACTCTGAAGTTCAGACATTCAAAGTTCCTCCATAGAAGCCGCTCCTCCGTAGGTATAATTCTGTGGCCTAATTCAGATAATGCAGGTCATAACACGATGACCAGCTCTTCAATGCAAGCTTCCTCTATCCTCTAACGAGCTCTCCACACCCGCAAAATGTCGCACCTTACATTGTGATTGGCAGCAGTTTGCTCTGAATGATTTTCCTATACAGATACGCTGTGTTTGTCACGACAATTTTGTTATCTCAACGGTTGAAGTCAAACACTTCTTAAATCTTTGATTAATTCCCAGATGTATAAATCTAAATTAAACAGACCCCTTACTGCAATGGTCATTCTTTATTCATTGAGAGCGCTCTGAAAATCTTACAATGAACAACGTTTTGTATGACCTCTACTACGCCCCTAAGTGGGCCAATGAGAAAGCTCCTAGCCCATATTTAGGCAACTGTTACATTTCTCTGTTAGCTGCACAGCAACCTATTGTTTCTTCCTGTATCTATTTCACACTGGTTTCAGAAGACACAAATACTCTGTTGCTGGGCAAATATGCATCTTATACAGGCACATACGGTGGGGACATGTTTCTCAGTGTCTAGTTTCACATCCTGTTTTCTGTTATTGGTTTCACAGTTGCATTCTGCTTGCATAGATATAAAAAATAAGCCAAAGCCCTTGTTTTACTTCTAACTAAGCTAAACATTATCAGATTGTAGTTTTATGATTCTAACACATTTCACAAAGAATGGAAGTGTAATAATTAGTCATTACATTTACATTTACGTCATTTAGCAGACGCTCTTTACCAAATTATTCTATCAGTGGTATACTAGTGTATTTATTCTCCCACTTGGATGTCACTTCCACAAGCTTTAAATTGAGGGCCAGGTTGTCAGGATGGGTAATGTACTGTACACATTAAGTACAAGTACTCCTAAAGATACACTTCATTTTAACTAGCTAATTCCTGTGTAACAACTAGTAATTTCATTGTACTTGTACTTGTACTAACATTACATGTACTATGCTTTGAAATAGTGTCTTATTCTTCATCTGGGACTTGTATTTGTATTCATTATCGATCCTCATTAGTTCCTGCCAAGGCAGCAGCTACACTTCCTGGGATCCAGCAAAATTAAGGCAGTTCATACAATTTTAAAAACATTACAATACATTCACAGATTTCACATCACACTGTGTGCCCTCAGGCCCCTACTCCACCACTACCACATATCTACAGTACAAAAATCCATGTGTACGTGTGTGTATAGTGCGTATGTTATCGTGTGTGTGTGTGTGTATGCATGTGTCTGCGCCTATATTTGTGTTGCTTCACAGTCCCCGCTGTTCGATAAGGTGTTTTTTAAAATCTGTTTTTAAAATCTTATTTTACTACTTGCATCAGTTACTTGATGTGGAATACAGTTCCATGTAGTCATGGCTCATGTAGTACCCCACAAGACATGCCACCAGAGGTCTCTTCTCAGTCCCCAAGTCCAGAACAGACTATGAGAGATCAGTCTGTTCTGGACTTGGAGACTGTGAAGAGACCTCTGGTGGCATGTCTTGTAGGTATGCATGGGTGACCGATATGTGCGCCAGTAGCTCAAACAGACAGCTCGGTGCACCCAACATGTCAACACCTCTCATAAACACAAGTAGTGATGAAGTCGATCTCCCCTCCACTCTGAGCCATGAGAGATCGACATGCATATTATTAATCAGCCATGCTGCCCTGTTCTGAGCCAATTGCAATTTTCTTAAGTCCTTTTTGTGGCACCTGACCACACGACTGTACAGTAGTTGTCACGCCCTGGCTCTGGGGACTCTTTAATGTTGAGCCAGGGTGTTAGTTTCTATGTTTAGTTTTCTAGGTTTATGTTCTAGATCGTGTGGATCTATGTTGGCCAGGTGGTTCCCAATCAGAGGCAGCTGATTCTCGTTGTCTCTGATTGGGAACCATACTTAGGCAGCCTGTTTGGCACAGTTAATTGTGGGATCTTGTTCCGTAAGGTTTGTGTTGGTGTATTAACCTAGGACTTCACGTATCGTTTGTTGTTTTGTAAAGTACTCATTAAAAGATGTACGATATCACGCTGCGCCTTGGTCTGCTTCTTATGACGATCGTGACAGAAGATCCCCACCAAAGAAGGACCAAGCAGCGTGTTCAGGAGCAGACACTGGGAAAGGAACTGGAGAAGTTGGCGATGTCCCAGGTGGGCGAATGGTGGTCTTAGGAGGACATGTTCGCGGGCAAAGGGCCATGGGCAAAAGTTAAAGCCCTGGCGAGAGAGGGGGTACGGCGCCAACCGTGCCGTCGTTGGACAGGCGAGAGGCAACCCCCAATAAATTTTTGGGGGGCACACGGCATGGACGACGGGGCTTCTGGAGGCAGCTACAGGGCGAAGTTTGTGGACTAGGAGAGGAGGCCACCAGGTTACGGGGGCCATTGGTCATGAGGGGGAAGGAGAGTGTAGAGGCATGGCGAGAGGTACTGGGGTGTGTTACCAGTCCGGTCCGGCCCGTTCTGATCCCCGCACAAGGCCAGTGGTGTGTGTTCCCAGTACGGTCCGGCCTGTTCCTGTCCCTCGCACCAAGCCTGTGGTGCGCGTCGCCAGCCCGGTCCGGCCTGTTCCTGCTCCCCGCACCAAGCCTGTGGTGCGCGTCGTCAGCCCGGTCCGGCCCGTTCTGCCCCCGCACCAAGCCAGTGGTGCGCGCGTGGCCAGCCCGGTCCGGCCTGTTCCTGTCCCTCGCACTCAAGCCTGTGGTGCGCGTCGCCAGCCCGGTCCGGTCTGTTCCTGTCCCTCGCACCAAGCCTGTGGTGCGCATCGCCAGCCCGGTCCGGCCTGTTCCTGCTCCCTGCACCAAGCCTGTGGTGCGCGTCATCAGCCCGGTCCGGCCTGTTTCTGCTCCCCGCACCAAGCCAATGGTGCGCGTGCCGCCAGCCCGATCCGGCCTGTTCCTGCTCCCCGCACCAAGCCTGTGGTGCACTTCGCCAGCCCAGCCCGGCCCGGCCTGTTCCTGCTCCCCGCACCAAGCCAGTGGTGCGGCGTCGCCAGCCCGGTCCGGCCTGTTCCTGCTCCCCGCACCAAGCCTGTGAGTGGGCAGTCGCCGGCTCGACCCGTTCCTGCACCAAGCCAGTGGTGCGCGTCGTCAGCCCGGCCCGGCCCATTCCTGCTCCCCACCCAAGCCAGTGGTGCGGCGTCGTCAGCCCGGTCCGTTCGTTCCTGCTCCTCGCACCAAGCCAGGGGTGCGCGTCGTCAGCCCGGTCCGGCCCGTCTCCTGCGTTCCACCGGAGCCAGAGCAATCCGCTCCACCGGTGTTCAGTCCAGCTCCGGTCAGGTTAGTTTCTATGTTTAGTTTTCTAGGTTTATGTTCTAGATCGTGTGGATCTATGTTGTTAGGTGGTTCCCAATCAGAGGCAGCTGATTCTCGTTGTCTCTGATTGGGAACCATACTTAGGCAGCCTGTTTGGCACAGTTAATTGTGGGATCTTGTTCTGTAAGGTTTGTGTTGGTGTATTAACCTAGGACTTCACGTATCGTTTTGTTGTTTTGTTATTTTGTAAAGTACTCATTAAAAGATGTACGCATATCACGCTGTGCCTTGGTCTGCTTCTTACGACGAACGTGACAGTAGTCCAGGTGTGACAAAACTAGGGCCTCTAGGACCTGCCTTGTTGATAGTGCTGTTAAGAAGATAGAGCAGCGCTTTATTATGGACATATTTCTCCCCATCTTAGCTACTGTTGTATTAATATTTTTGACCATGACAGTTTAAAATCCAGGGTTACTCCACGCAGTTTAGTCACCTCAAATTGCTCAATTTCCACATTATTTATTACAAGATTTAGTTGAGGTTTAGGGTTTAGTGAATGATGTGTCCCAAATACAATGCTTTTAGTTTTAGAAATATTTAGGACTAACTTATTCCTTGCCACCCACTCTGAAACTAACTGCAACTCTTTGTTAAGTGTTGCAGTCATCTCAGTCGCTGTAGTAGCTGACATGTATAGTGTTGAGTCATCCTCATACATAGACACTTGTATTAGATCTGTTTTCATAAACTCAACCAAGTTAACCCAGATGGTACGCTTTATTTTGGGGGCAAGTGATAGCAACAACATTGACTGGAGATATATTTTGAACTGTGCACATTCATGTTTAAGTAAAATGTTTTTATTTTACCAGGTAAGTTGACTGAGAACACATTCTCATTTCCAGCAACAACATTGTATTTTAATGAGTGACACTTTGGGTTTTCTTATTTTGGGTTCACACCCAGTGGGTGTTAAAAGGGGGATTGTTGGGATTTGTTTTCTCATAATTGGATCTGTATGTGATGAATAGCTTAGAAGGAATGCATTAATGATAAGCATAGGTTTGTACTATACTGATATAAATTGTTTCACATAACAGGCTGTGATTCATGTAAGGAACGTTAGGGGAAGGACAGATAAGACTTGTATTTCTTACAGATACGAACACTGCCTCTTTGTTGTCTGTGAACCGTTGTCTGTGAACCGTCCTTGAACATATGTACTCACAGTACAGTGGTGTCTTTTGGGTGCTAACTCCACAGGTTGTTATGATAAACTTATGCCTGGCAACAGTGTGCAACAGGTGGAGCGCCAAGGGGTTGGGACCAGCCCGTGCGCCAAAGGATTGGCTGAGTAAGTCTAAACCACGCTCAGTCTCTACTCTGATTGGCCAGCAGAGAGTGGGAACTATCTCTGTCAGAGTATTTGAAGAAGAACCTGTAACAATGGATTAGTTCTCTGTCTGCCCTGCGTGGTATTTCAGTGAGCCCAGTATACGAACCAACATACTTATCATACATACATTTTGCATATAATAAATTTAGCTTGGAATGAATATCTCTTGATTATGTTTTCTATTATTCCAATACCAGATTTGAATTATGCAATTTCTAACAGTTGTCATGCAGGAATAGGAGAACTCGTGATGTGATGTGACGTCGCTAATGAAATGGGGACGTCTCTTGCCACCAAGCCATCAATTAAACTAACGTTAGTGTCTTGTTTTCTGTCTGTGAGATTATTTGAAATGTGTCAGCTACTGCTCTCTGCTCCAACCTCATCATCAAACTGAAAAATATGCCAAATGTCAATACATTTCCTGCGTGTGACAGGTCTTTAACATGGTATATTACACACAATTCATGGAAACTTTACTGAACTCACAAAATGTTTAAATACACATAACCCCTTTCTATGTGATAGATTTAGCTAAACTGTGCTAATCTAGGAAATAATAAACTTGTCTGTTTTTTTGTCAACAGTATGTGCCAAAATCATGGAGTTGCTGGGCCAGAACAAGGTGGACCATCGTCAGAGGAAAGTTGCTATCGTCAGCCAAGACAGTTTCCACAGAGTCTTGACACCTGACCAGAAGGCCAAGGCACTCAAGGGCCATTACAACTTTGACCACCCAGGTGGGGGTGGCAGATAGCTTAGCGGTTAAGAGCGTTGGGCCTAAAGATTGGACCGAAAGGTCGCTGGTTAGAATCCCTGAATTGCTCCTGTAAGTCGCTCTTGATAAGAGTGTCTGCTAAATGACTAAAACGTAAATGTAAAATGTACTTCACGCAAAACCCAGCATAATATTCACAGGTAGTTCTAGGTACTTTTGTGTGACTCAGATTTCGAACGGACCATATACGACGCTCCTTCGCTCTGTTTGCATGCAGCCTCCTTAAGACTTGAGTATTATTCCTGAATAATTTATTTTCTTATTCATGGTTTATTTTTTTCCCTACAGGAACATTGAGGTAATCCTTGCAGCGAAAGGGGAGAAAGTGAAGAGGGTAGAAGGAGAGGCGGCCTTCGAGATTGTTGTAGACAAGTCCAGCAAGGATTCAACACAGACTGCTCACGATGCAGATGCAAAGAAACCTTCACCAGAGTCTGATGACTCAGGGAAATCATGACTAACTCTCTGTGTGTGTATGCGCATACATGCATTTGTCGATGGACTGATCACAACAAGGACACCATTCTCTATGAGTGAGAAATAGCAATGACTAATATAAATGCAACACTGCTTTTGATATTTCTATCTCTATATTGTTTTCATAAGATGTTGATCATTTCTTATCACACTATTTTTTTATACCAACTGAACACTAGTGTCAGAATATTATTTGGGTTCACACCAACCTACAACTACTGCACGGATCACACTCAAACAGAAAAGGCTGATGCTTGCAATTCATTTTTATTGTAAAGTTGTATGATATAAAGCAGGAAAAAATTAACATCCAAAAGCCCATTTAGGGCCATGGCAAACTGCCTATAATGGACGCTCTCCCTCTTCCTCCATTGTGCCCTCCAGCAGCTCATTAAAGCAATGCTGTCAATCCACACGGAAGCAGAACATAGTGCTCCTGTAAAACAACAAACAGCCATTGAACGAATGGGATTCACAGTAATACATTTGACTTATCATTTTAAATCATGAAGTCGAGCCCCCATCCTCTTATCACAAGCCCAAGCACTTACCTCTGTTCTTCTGTCTTTTCCTCTCCCTCCCTCCGTTTCATCCTCTCTTATTGATGCTTCATCAGATAAAGTGACCTCATATGCCACAATTGTTTCAGGAAAAAATAAACATCCGAAAGCCCACTTACATGAGGTGAATAATCACATGAGATCAGGAATTGTAGTTTTTGAGTTGAAAGACATTGCATAAATGCACTTCTGTCAACACTAATACAGTTGTCTACAGAGAACAGGCTTTGATTGTAAACACTTACCTAATGTAGTCATCCAAATGTGCTCCTCCTCCAACCCTCCCATCCTTTCCAATTGATGCTTCTACAGATCTGTTTCTATGGCTGCTCTTTTCATCTACCTCAGACCCGGAAGTCTGCCTCTTCGGAATGCATTAGCTAGGTTCCAGTTGGGATAGCTAATTTGCCCATATGTCCATCTCCTCTCTATTACTCTTATGAAACGAGTTTCACCTCTTTCTCTTGGTCTCTGTTATCTTGTCTTCTTCTGCCTCTGAGTATTGCCCTCCCCTTGCGTTTTCCATAACTTTCTTTTTGATCCACTTAGCTCTTCTTTACTGCTAATCTCATTAACCTTTTATCCCATGGTCCGTCCTGATTCTGTCCATCAGAACTTGAATTCTATATCTCCTATTTCCCTCCTGATAAACCACTCTGGTCTCCCCTTCCTCCTCTCATGTTTTCTCCTCTTCACCCTCGTGAACTGGCTCTGTATTATCCCCCCTTTGCTCCTTTTCCAGTTGTTTTGTTTGTTTTTTTGCCTTAAATATAAAAATGTTTGTTTATTTACATCTATTAACATACATAAGAGCATTGATAACATTTATTTCTTCCTTTGTCTGCTCGCTTTTCTTTCGTCATCTACTCAAAAGTTGTCCGCCTCATTCTTCTCCTTCTTCCTTGTTCTCCTCTTGGCAGACTGTGCGTGAGCGGCGTCTCTGGACACTGCTCCTCTCTTCCGTCCCACACAGATGTAAACGCTGTGACCTGGTATGGCACCACCTATTTTGCTCTCTGTGTCGCCCTTTTTTCTCATACATCGCACGCCTCTTTTCTCTTTCAATCTGTGCATTCCGCTCTTCTCTCTACATACAGTTTCTCCATCTCCACTCTTGAACCTGGCCTCGTCATCTTTTATTCTTTGAAGCTCTGCTCTCTTCTTATCCTCGTCCCATATCCTTTTCTGCCTTTTCTTCTCCTCCTTCTCTTGTTCCTGCTGTATCTTCAATCTCCTTTTCTTCTCCTCCTTCCTCCTTTTCTCTTCTTTCTCTTGTGCCCTTTTGCTGCATCTCCAGCACCTTCATTCTCTCCTTTTCCCTGTTCTTCTCCTCCTCCATCCTCTGTTTCTCAATCTTTTTCAACTCCTCTGCCCTCTTTTTTCTCCCTCTTTTTTCTTTCTCCACCCTCTTTTTCTCTTCTTTTGCGGGCCTTCTGTTGCATCTGCTGCCTCTTCATTTCTTTTTTTCTCTTTTTTCTCTTGCTCTTGTCTCTTTTTTCTCTTGTCCGATCTTTAGTTTCATCTCTGCCTTCTCCCTTTTCATCTGCTCCTCTAACTTATTTTTTTCCATCTTTTCTGTAATTTTTCCTTTCCTCCTCAACCGATTTCTTCTGTCTCTTTTCCCACTTTTTGAGCTCTTCTTCCCTGTCTTTCTCCGCCTTCCTTTCTTTTTCCTTCCCACTTTTCATCTTCAACATTCTCTTCATTTTTCTTAGCCTCGTCCTTGAAATATTTAAGCCTCTTCTGCGTAGCTCATGGCATTAAGTTCTTCTTTCCCTAGGCTCGCCATCATAGACATTGCATTTGCGGTTGCATATCTCCCTTCCATTGTACGACTATCAATCTTCTTCCTCTCCCTCTCACCATAAGGATCCCTGTGTAGACATCTCTGTTGTTGTCCACTCATGCTCTCCTCACTTTCACTACTCCCCTCCTCACTTGTACTACTCCCTCCTCACTTGTGTCCTCACTCATACTCTGAGACACATCCTCCTGAGACAAGCGCAAGGGTATCACAGCCTTCTCAGTGGTGACGCAGAGCGCCTTTGATGTAGTCAGCTTCTGAGTTCACCCTGAGAGCAAGTGGGCACAGCCTCGTAAATGGAGCTCCACGTGAGTGAATCCTCACAAACGTTGTCAGGGCAGGTATAGAGGTCAGATGACTGCCTCTTGAGCACATTCACAACCTCTGCTAGGTCCTGCTGGGTGGCCCCCTGAGTGTCCTCTTGGACGGCTACTGGCGTGGCATCTGTGGTGGCCTCTGGGCTGGCCGGACGCTTCGGGGGCTGTGGCAGGGGTCTTGGATTGTCCTACTGCAGAGGAGCAGGAGGCCTCAGTGTCATCGTTCTTGTCATAGTTGTTTATCCTTTTCTTGAATCTCTTCCTTTCTCTTTGGGCCATCCTCTCTCCCAGCTGCGCTTATACATATTCTCAATTTCTGCGTCTCCGTTGAACTTCCTCAGACAATTCCTCAGACGATGCAACCTCTGACCTCTTGACCTTATCCTTGACCTTTGCCTGGTAGTCAATGGGGACCTGGGGTGGACATGCGGATGGGTCTGCCTCAGTTGGGCAGGAGGGCTGGGAGCCAGGAGGTAGGATGGGACAGAAAATCTGTGTGAAGCGTGTGGGTGCGACGTCTTGGACGGAGAATGAGGCGTTTGTCAGGGGGAGGTGCAGCTCTGTGTGACCAGAGGGGGAAAGATTGAGTGTTTCTTAGCCGGGTTCTTCTGGGTGGCGGGGCGGCATGCTGGTCACACTCCGATTGGCTTTTGGTGAGGTACTTGTGGAGATTGTACCAGGGGGAGAGCTGGCAGTGTCGGGAGACGGGACAAAAGAATGGAGGAGGTGGAGCGCTGCTTGATCACCCCTTTATCTACCCCAATCTGTATGATGACAGACACATTTTTATTACTTAATAGCTTGATGGTCCATGTTATTACTATCTTAAAAACAATTATATGTGTATGGGTAGTACATATTATAGAGAAAACATTTTATTACTGTATATTAGCTTATTGGGAAAATGGGATCGTCCACACTTTTGGATTTATTCTTTTTCAACTCTTCTAGGAATGCAGATCTTCCTGAGAACACTACCAGTGCAGAATGCAGACCTTCCTGAGAATACTACCAGTACAGAATGCAGACCTTCCTGAGAATACTACCAGTGCAGAATGCAGACCTTCCTGAGAATACTACCAGTGCAGAATGCAGACCTTCCTGAGAATACTACCAGTGCAGAATGCAGACCTTCCTGAGAATACTACCAGTGCAGAATGAGACCTTCCTGAGAACACTACCAGTGTGAGTTTTTATTTTAATTAAAGTATTAGATAAGGATAGGATTGGAACATCTCAAAGCAACTACAGTATATTATGAGAAGTCTGATTTAAGAAAACTGCTCGTACCTCCTCCAACAACTTGTGCAGCCTAAATATTTCTCATACAGCGCCTTTATCTCCCTCATGCTTTCCTGTAGTTTCATGTTTTAGCCAATTCCAATGGGATAAGTATGGATATCTCCCGCATGCTCGAGTTCAACCTGGGTCCCCTTTCATTGTGCCTCTTCTCTTCGGGTTGAATGGCGTTTTTCCTTGCCCTGCCTACAACCTTGGGGATAGGGATATTGAGAATAGAACATGGATATTGACTCATTGGATTATTAGTGTTATTTTTCGTGATATAGAATATCAAGAAGGTATAATGTTGACACTAGACCAAGCCGTAAGTAGGAAGTTAGATTGGGCATAAACGATAGTTGGACCACTTTTAGAGATCATAGAGTTAGCCTGCAGATGGGACTTAAGTATGGCTGGGGAGTTGGGAGGAGTTGGGAGGGTGGTTTGTTTGAGCCTGTGGAGTTCGTGAGTTTGTGCAAAAGTTGAGTCGATTTGCCATGGCTAGAAATTAAAAATGAGAGATACATGCAGTCAGTAATGAGGTTATCATTATAGATTTAATTTAGAAAAGCTATAGGCTATATGTAAAATGATGATTTTAAAGCACTGGAGTTTTGACTGAGGGTGGTGAGAGAAAAGGGATTTTAACCATTCTTATGATGAGCCTTGGGAAGGAGAACTTTCCAGGTTCCCTCAATTACTGTAATCCTGAAAAGATACAATATGGTTAAAAATATTATTATATTATTTAAATAAATCAATTAAATTGTGCCACAAAGTAGGACTCCTCACACTAAATCCAATGGTTAACTACTTACACCAAGACTCTCAAAATGAATCATCCAAAATATAAGCAACGCTTTTCACCCTGAATTGAACTGGAAGTGCTGCCGTAATGTGACAGTAACGCTATGGCAAAACGACATTTAGGCTGTCAACATATCTGAACACAGCTGATTTATGACATATGATTGAGGGATGTAATGCGATGCCAAAGGAGACCACACCCACCCTGATAGACAAATCAAACAGAGCCATATTAGCATTTTCACCAACATTACCTCAACAATTAGCCCAACTTCTATGGTTGAAATACAGTATATTTTGTAGTAGTAAGCTCATAAACATAGTAAAAACCACAGCAAAATGATATTCAAAAGTATGATAATAGTGGGGTGTCTTGATTGTGTCTAAAATCTGCACCCCATTCCTCTACATAGTGTACTACTTTCTTGACCAGGGCCGATAGGTATTTATAGGGTGCCATTTGGGATGTACATAGGACTATGGAAACATTACTTGTTCATCCACACAATCAGTTTTGCGTTGATATTCATAATTTTTGCTAAGTGAAAATTATTGGACAACAAGAAAGAAATGTATTATAAGAAAAACAATATACACACCTTATTGTAATATCAATATAGATTCCAGTTGTAAATGGTTTACATTATAAACAAGGTAACCTTCAGGATGCTTCAGAGAACCAGTAGGCCTAGGCAATAGAACATTACAAAACTGCATGGTGGCCAATTTAATGTATTATTGCAACATTAAGCATTTTTTTCCACACTTATTTATGAGTTTCAAAATGAGGACTTATTTTGACGTTTTTAAAACATTATTTTTCTGAAGGAAGTGCTTGTCCGTGTTCTCAAGGTTGTTAACGATGAACGTGAACAGATTATTGTTTTATAAAGCAGCTAGACTGGGGAGATTCAGAGTGTGTTAACAGTTGAGGGAAACTGATATAATGATTGTGAAGAAGGTGAAATTAGGTGTTTATAAAGGCATGTGATTAATTGTACTGCAAAACGAACAAAAAGTCCAAGAAACGGAATAATAGTATCAGGGCGAAAGGTTTTGTTGGACTCTCACTGCCCAAACGTGGTGCAAAGAATATGTCCGAAGATGCTATTTTTTTTCAGGCCCTAGAACCTGCAGGGGATGGGCATGGAGTTGAATTGAATAAAGGAGGTATTGATTTTTGTTTTGTATATTGTTAATTATTTGGGCTGAAAAATTATAAAGCCAAAACAAAAGGCGGAAAAAAGATGGTAGAAATTTATGCTGATCCGAAATGTGGTGGAGGCCGAAGGAGGTGGCAGATTGAGCTCCTGTACGGATGTAAATAAGGGAATAGATAGTCGGATTTTTATTTTTATTTTATTTATTTTACCTTTATTTAACCAGTAAGCTAGTTGAGAACCTTCTCATTGACAATGACCTGGCCAAGATAAAGCAAAGCAGTGCAAGAAAAAAAAACAGAGTTAATATGGGGAAAAAAACAAGTCAAAAATACATAAAAATAATAAGGGTGAAAAGTAGTAAGTTATGGAGGTAAGGAATAAATAGGCTATAGTGCAAAATAATTACAATAGTATTAACACTGGGAATGCTAGATTTGCAAGAGATTATGTGGAAATAGAGATACTGGGGTGAAAAGAGCAAAAATAAATAACAATATAGGGATGAGGTAGCTGGGGCAGGAATTTCAGATGGGCTGTGTTTAAGGGTGCAGTGATAAGTAAGGTTCTGACAACTGGATGCTTAAAGTTAGTGAGGGAGATAAGAGTTCCAGCTTCAGAGATTTTGCAAGCACATGGGGCAGAGAATCCGGAAGGAATGGCGGACAAAGGAGGGTGTTGGCTTTGGGAATGACCAGTGAGATAAGTGAGGGGAAAAAAGTATTTGATCCCCTGCTGATTTTGTATGTTTGCCCACTGACAAAGAAATGATCAGTCTAATTTTAATGGTAGGTTTATTTGAAAAGTGAGAGACAGAATAACAAAAAAAAATAAGAAATAATGTAAAAAATGTTATAAATTGATTTGCATTTTAATGAGGGAAATAAGTATTTGACCCCTCTGCAAATACATGACTTAGTATTTGGTGTGGCAAAACCCTTGTTGGCAATCACTGAGGTCAGATGTTTTTTAGTGGCACCAGTGTACACATCTCAGGAGGGATTTTGTACACTCCTTTGCAGATTAAGTATTAAGGTGAGGGATTGAAGAACAACAGATTTATGGATTAAGTTGAGACTGGCATAGGGGCACTTAAGGACCTTAATGTTTTCTAGAGCCACTCCTTTGTTGCCTTGGCCGTGTGTTTTGGGTATTGTCATGTTGGAATACCATCCATGACTCCATTTTCAATGCCCTGGCTGAGGGAAGGAGAGTTCTCACCTAAGATTTGACGGCACATGGCCCCGCTCCATCGTCCCTTTGATGCGCGGGAAGTTGTCTGTCCCCTTAGCAGAAACCCCTGCAAAGATAATGTTTCACCTCCATGTTTGACGGGGATGGTGTTTGGGGTATAGTAGATTCCTCCTCCTCCAAACACGGCGAGTTGAGTGATGAAGAGCTCATTTTGGTCCCCATCTGACCACATAACACTTTCACCCAGTCTCCCCTGAATCATTTAGATGTGTCATGGGCAAACTCAGACGGGCATGTATAGCGTGTTTTTAGCAGGGGGATTTATGGGCAGGATTTCAGTTTACGCAAGGCGTAATGTGTTACCAATTGTTTTCTTTGGTGACTATGGTCCCAGCTGCCTTGGATATTGACAAGATCCTCCCGGACTCTGGGCTGATTCCTCACCGCTTCATGATCCAGTTGCAAACTCCACGAGGTGAGATCTTGCATGGAGCCCCAGGCCGAGAGAAATTGAATTTTGTGTGTTTCCATTTTGCGAAAATCCAGACTAACTGTTGTCACCTTCTCACCAAGCTGCTTGGAATGTTGGGAGCATTCAGCCTTGTGTTAGGTCTACAATCTGTCCCTGACATCTGGAGAGCTTTTGGTCTGGGCCATGGTGAAGAGTTTGGAATCTGATTTGACTTGATTGCTTTGTAGGGATAGGTGTTTTTATACAGGTAATGAAGTTGAGATTGGGGAGCACTCCCTAAGAGTGTGCCTAATCTCAGCCGATACTGTATAAAAGACACCTGGGAGCCAGAACTCTTTCTGATTGAGAGGGGGTCAAATACTTATTCTCATTAAAGTGCAGATCAATTTATAAATTTTTGGACATGGTTTCTGGATTTTGTTATTTGTTTCACTGTTCAAATAAAACTACCTTTAAAATCATAGATTGATAATTTCTTTTTAGTGTGCAAACGCATAATATAGAGGGATAAATGATTTTTTTCTCACTGTATTTGTGTGTGCACCCTTTGCCCACGGAAATCCTCCCTCTGTTGATAAGGGGAGTAATATTGATCATCACTGATTTGGAGGGAGTTGCTTGCACTGTTCTTTATTTAAGGTGAATGCCAGAAGCAGCACGCTGTAAATACCTGAAGAATATTCTGGTGTGGGTGGAGCCCAGCATGACCCCCCGCCTGGGGAGAATGGAGAAAATAAGTAAGTTGTGAAGCGGTTTTTTTGATAAAGAGCAACATACCTATATGTGAAGCTTGGTTATGTAAGATACGCGTAAGAGTATCCCAAACCACTGCAATGTAAGTATTTGACTGTGTTTCAAGGTGTGCAGAGGACAGAGTATACTGAAGAACGGGTGTAGAAGGATGAGGTGTTGGCAATTGTGGTGGGATGATGATCGAGTTCCTGAGTGCTGTAAGTGAAGGAGATTGAGGGGGCAAAGGTAGAGGTAAAATCTCCTGTTCGGGAGGCGATTAAAATAATTGAGAAAACAAGTAATGCTAGGGAAGATATGGTAGTGGATACACCACAGCCTGTAGTAAATGTTTGCTGCCAGACAAAAACATACCCTGTGTGTTAAAAATGTTTATTTTGTTTTATGCTCATTGCACAGGTTATAAATTGGAACATCAAGTAAAAGAGCTAAGAAACTGGAATGATTGTGGTACTGCGGTAGAAACGTTTTTTGGGACTGAAGACTTGGCAAGGGGTCCCTTGAGCCTGTGTAGGGATTAGATCTGCCAAAATGCTCTACTGCTTTGTGCTACACCTGTGATGCACATTCACCATTCCAAAAGAAGTATACTCTTTCCATCCGCACCACTATAGATAAAAGAGGCAAATTCCCCTTCGATGAATCAACAAGAGGATTATAGAGACTTTTCTGCCTGAACACTCACTCCCAGCTCACATCTGAACTATTTGAGTCGACTAGTGTCCCCTCCACTGGCTCCCAGACAGAGACCATTGAGAACCTGAACTTTTCGTGAATAGACATTGACCTTTGTTGATACAGATAACATTACTTGAGCCACTGTCTGGTTTCTCCATTTATTTAGGTTGAAATGACAGTATCAAGCCTTATTGATTCCCCATTATTGTTTGTTTTTGATTTGATATGATTATACTCCTTTCCTTAGTTTGTTGTTTGATTGTGATTTTAGTTTATATTTTTGGAGAGGTATTGAGTTATTATATTGTACGGCGCAATGGATAATCTCTTTTCACTGGAGTACAACACAACCAGGAGAGGCTGCGCAAACACTGGATGATCCAGAGCGCAAGCTCCGGGGCTGACATGGAACCGCTCTCGCGACTTTTACATTTTTAATTTCTGGATTGTCAGTTGGGACTTTTAGATCATTGCTAAACAAAGATTGTGGAACACCCTTCTGTCAGTTTGGAACGCCCTAAATTGCAACCCCTCATTCATGCAAACTGATAAAATGCAAGAACTGATATTACTTATATGTCCCATTCTTCAATCTGGTCTTTGATATACAAAGTGGTACAAAACATTAGGAACACCTCCCTAATATTGCATTGCACCCCTTTGCCCTCAGAACAGCCTCAATTAGTTGGGGCATGGACTCTACAAGGAGCCATGCTTGACCCAATGCTTCCTACAGTTGTATCAAGTTGGTGGATGTTTGATGTCTTGGGGCGGTGTAACATTTTGATACACACAGGAAACTGTTGAGCGGTCAACCCAGCAGCGGTGAGTTTTGACACACTCAACCGGTGCGCCTGGCACCCTACTGCCATACCCAGTTAAAGGCACTAAATATTTTTGCGCTCACCCTCTGAATGGCACACATACACAACCCATGTTCAACTGTCTCAAGGCTTAAAAATATTAAGTTCCATTACACTGAATAAGTGGATTAACAGGTAAATAATAAGGATATAGATTCACCTGGTAGTCGTCATGGAAAGAGCAGGTGTTCTAAGTTTGTACATTCAGTGATATTTTAGTTGAGATGTATGTTGATATACATTAATTAAAAGTGTATTCATGAATGAGATTGATTTTTGATGAATATAAGCTCTAAGTGGTGTTGGGGACAGGCGGAAGAACACCGTATTGAAGTCGGGAGAGTTTTGAGGGAGGAGAAAATGAGTTTGAAGTACAGTCAAACCAAAGGGACAATCACACAGACAACTACTGAAGGCCCTTGATTATCTGCTAATCACACGAGACAGCACTAGTGAAGACCTTGATTATCTGCTATATTACACAGACAGCACTAGTGAAGACCTTGATTATCTGCTATATTACACAGACAGCACTAGTGAAGACCTTGATTATCTGCTATATCACACAGACAGCACTAGTGAAGACCTTGATTATCTGCTATATCGACACAGACAGCACTAGTGAAGACCTGATTATTGCTACATCACACAGACAGCACTAGTGAAGGCCTTGATTATCTGCTATATCACACAGACAGCACTTAGTGAAGACCTTGATTATCTGCTATATCACACAGACAGCACTAGTGAAGACCTTGATTATCTGCTAATCACACAGACAGCACTAGTGAAGACCTTGATTATCTGCTATATCACACAGACAGCACTAGTGAAGGCCTTGATTATCTGCTATATTACACAGACAGCACTAGTGAAGGCCTTGATTATCTGCTATATTACACAGACAGCACTAGTGAAGACCTTGATTATCTGCTATATTACACAGACAGCACTAGTGAAGGCCTTGATTATCTGCTATATCCACAGACAGCACTAGTGACGTTGCATCAGTATACTATTACAAATGGAGCTACTTCTCTGTGCTCTGGAGAGATGGCAGGAATTGGTCAGAAGGCTCTGGAGGTCCTTGGAATGTTCTGTCTCTGGCACCTGGAGAGGGATGGATAGGAAGTACTGAGTGTGCTTGAAAGAAAGCAAGAGAGTTAACATGTAATAAGTATTACATTGCTGATTATTGAGGACTATAAGGGGGCCTTTAAATCAGATGCAGCAACTCAATGTGAGGAGTGTTGGGGGGAGTTATATCTTCATGTCTGTAATGTCCTCTTACTGGGTCAGTTCTCATTTTGCATGGGAGCCTCGGTGCCCCCCAGATTGGTGGAGATTTCACATAAGGACCAATGGAATGGTCTAAAATGACCCACAGGAACTAACCCACTCTCTCTGACCCCCAAGCCCTCACCCGTGACTCCCATGGCCCAGGGCCTCGTGTCTAACCCTCTAATCACAGTTTCTCTGACAGGAAGTTACTCCAGTATTAAGGTTTATGGTGCATAGGGCTTCTCCACTCCTTATGAGATGACAAACCTGCATGGATTAGCAAAAGAAAACATGGCACCTGGTATTTAGACAATTGTAGTCAGACAGCCACAGTTTACACAGGAGTGTCCAGGTTCCAGCCTCTACAACACTTCACTCGAACTAATTGTGGTCCAAATGGAAGACCATGATTAGTTGAATGAATGTTTGCTAGGCAGGAATAAAAACGTGCCCACAGTTCAGTCTCCTGGGACTAGAGTTGCAAAAATCCACCAACTTTCCCATAATCCCCTAGATCTTTCCAGAAATCCTATTTGAAGATTCCAGATTTCCTGTTTATTCCCTCCCTGATTCAGGAAACCTTCCAACCGGGCTGGAAAACAAGGGAATTTGGGGAAAGTTACCAGATTTTTGCAACTACCTGGGACAGAAATCACCAACGTCTGTATTATAGAACGAGCTCCCTAAGGAACAATGAGATGACAATTTGCATGATATAGACAATAACATGTGTGGATCACATGTAATTGCCAAAATAAAGGAAACACCAACATAGTGTCTTTTAATAGGGCGTTGAGCCACCATGAGGCAGAATAGTTTAAAGCACCTTGGCATAGATTCTACAAGTGTCTGAACTCTATTGGAGGGAAGCGACACCACTCTTCCTCAAGAAATTCCATCCTTTGGTGTTTTGTTGATGGTGGTGGAAAATGCTGTGTCAGGAGCCGCTCCAGAATCTCCCATAAGTGTTCAATTTGGTTGAGATCTGGTGACTGTGACGGCCATGGCATATGGTTTGTATAGTTTTCATCAAACGATGCAGGCACTCATGCCCTGTGTATGGGGCATTGTCATCTTATGGGGGCCAAAAAATGTCCTGCCCAGCATTTTGTAGTGCATGACCCTAAGCATGATGCGATGTTAATTGCTTAATTAACTCAGGAACCACACCTGTGTAGAAGCACCTGCTTTCAATATACTTTGTATCCCTCATTTACTCAAGTGTTTAAATTGTTTTGCCCCTTTTCTCCCCAATTTCTTTGATGTCCAATTACATCCAATTACGATATTTTCTCATCGCTGCATCTCCCCAATGGGCTCGGGAGAGGTGAAGGTCCGAGTAATTCGTCCTCCGAAACATGACCTGCCAAACAGCGCTTCATAACGCCCATAACCCGGAAGCCAGCCATACCAATGTGCCGGAGGAAACACTGTTCAACTGACGACTGAAGTCAGCCTGCAGGCGCCCAGCCCGCCACAAGGAGTTGCAAGAGTGGATGAGCCAAGTAAAGCTCCCCTGGGACAAACCCTACCCTAACCCGGATGTCGCTGGGCCAATTGTGCGCCGCCCGTGGGACTCCTGGTCACGGCTGGTTGTGACATCAGCCTGGGATCGAACCCACGTCTGTAGTTACGCCTCAAGCACTGCGATGCAGTGCCTTAGACCGCTGCGCCACTCAGGAGACCCTAGTTACCTGTATTTTTATCTAACATGTGTGCCTTCCCTGAATAAACTCCAGAATAAACCTGAAGAACAGAGGGGAGATTTTCCTGATGCTCGGGGTCACTGAAGTTCTACATCTGTCTGGGTGTTATGTAGCTTACGTCTTCAAAATATGACTAGAACATATATTGTTTATTTCTAGAAATATATCCTTAGATACATTGAACTCAGTTGATAGTGGGAGTTAGCTATCTAGATAGCTATTCCCCAGCAGTTTCAGCCTAGCTAGCTACCTAATGGCCTTTTTATAATCTTTATAGATAATAAAAATATATGAAGTTTCCTCGCATCTAGAGCTACCTAATATAGCAAGCCAGTTGATAGTACAGTAGCTAGGATGAATGCAATGTGTGACATTAGTAGCTATATGGGTGACATTAGCTAACCTTAGATAATTGAGTGATGAAATCCGAAGAATGACATCACATCAGAAAAGGTTTATAGCTAAACAGGAATTAATGAGTCTACCAATACATATATCCACTGGCAAATCTTTACATAAATGATGTCATCAAAAACATGCTGAATAGCTAGCTAGCTAGTCCCTTGCTGGGAGTCCACCATGTTGCAATGTGGCTACTGGCTAGGTACCTAACTGGTGATGTAATCATCATGTTGTATGGGTACTGCCTTCCATTTAGCCAATCAATGACATTATAAGAAAAAAATACAGTAGTTGCATGATAAGAAATGGACGAGAAAATCACAGCTCAATCAAAACCATCTAACCTATAGCGCTTTAGACACACCCACTCCTTTCCACACGCCCACTACTTTCCTTTAGACACACCCACTCCTTTCCACACGCCCACTACTTTCCTTTAGACACACCCACTCCTTTCCACACGCCTACTACTTTCCTTTAGACACACCCACTCCTTTCCAGACGCCCACTACTTTCCTTTAGACACACCCACTCCTTTCCAGACGCCCACTACTTTCCCTTAAGACAAACCCACTCCTTTCCAGACGCCCACTACATTCCTTTAGACACACACATTTAGTTTGTAAATGATGTCTGAGTGTTGGAGTGTGCCACTGGATATCGATAAATACAATTTAAAAAAGAAAATGGTGTTGTCTGGTTTACATAATATAAGGAATTTGAAACGATTTCTGCATTTACTTTTACTTTTGATAGTGAAGTATATTTTAGCAATTAAATTTACTTTTGATACTTAAGTATGTTTAAAACCAAATACTTTTTAGACTTTTACTCAAGTAGTATTTTACTGGGTGACTTTCAGTTTTACTTGAGTCATTTTCTATTAAGGTATCTTTACTTTTACTCAAGTATGACAATTGGGTGCTTTTTTCTACCACTGACAATGCCACAGATGTCTCAAGTTTTGAGGGCGCATGCAACTGGCATGATGACTGCAGGAATGTCCACCAGAGCTGTTAACAAGATAATTTAATGGTAATTTCTATACCATAAGCCGCCTCCAACTTTGTTTTAGAGAATTTGGCAGTATGCCCAACCACCCTCACAGCTGCAGACCAAGTGTATGGTGGTGTGTGGGCGAGCGGTTTGCTGATGTCAATGTCATGAACAGAGTACCCCGTGTTCATATCAGGGTTATGGTATGGGCAGGCATAAGCTACAGAGAAGGAATAAAATTGCATTTTCTTAATGGCAAATTGAATGCACAGAGATACCATGACAAGATCCTGAGGCCCATTGTCCTGCCGACATCACGTCATGTTTCAGCATGATAATGCAGGGCCCAATGTCGCAAGGATCTGTACACAATTCCAGGAAGCTGAAAATGTCCCAGTTCTTCCATGTCCTGCATACTCACAAGACATGTCAACCATTGAGCATGTTTGGGAGGGCTGGATCTACGTGTACCACAGCTTGTTCCATTTCCCACCAATATACAGCAACTTCACACAGCCACTGAAGAGGAATGGGACAACATTCCACAGGCCACAATCAACAGATTGATCAACTCTATCCAAAGTAGAAGTGTCCAGGAGGAGGAGGAGGCAGCGGCAGATACCCTGTTCTCATGTAATGGGGTAAGGCCCAGTGATGCCAATTTAGCAATTTTGTTGCTAGATTTAGCAACTTTTCAGACTACCCTGGCAACTGTTCTTCAAACAGCACCTAGCAACAAATTTAGCAACTTTTGAAAAGTGACTCAAACACTAAAATGCACACATTTTACCTCTAAATGACACTAAAACGATTTTATCTGTCACACACTCAGTCACAACACACATGGCTGGCTGCAAAAGTGCATTGTGAGTGACGTCAGCAGCAGGCGCTCAGCTCGTGCACAGGCAGCAGCAGGCCAGCCAAGCAGCACAACAACCTGGAGAGAGCTGGAGAGAGATGCCTAGTGCACACATCATTATTTGAGTTAAGTTGCTTGTTCAATAAGATAGCATATATACCTTGTTATTAGCTTGTACCTATAATTGTTGATCAGTTAGGTAGCATGTTAACTAACTACCAGTACACTACTAGTTAATAAGAATATAAATCAAATATAATTGTTCAATAATGTGTAATTGTTCAATAATTCAATGTGTTGTGTTTAAAAATATCTGATCATATAAATGTTATGTGTTTATATTACTTTTACAAATACAAATATGTGATAATAAACAAACAAATCTAAACTAACAAATGTCAAATCATATTTGTCGCCGAGACGCCAGTCAATTTGATTAACGTTATTGTGTATTCTACGTAATGACGCAGTTTTATGTTATAACGAAAAATGTATGCACTCACTAACTGTAAGTCGCTCTGGATAAGAGCGTCTGCTAAATGACTAAAATGTAAATGTAATGATGTCATCACGCAATGACATCACAACGCTCTTTAGCAACTTTTAGCAACACATTGACCTGCCTCTAACAACTTCCCTGAAAATTAGTTGGCAACACTGCAGGGAGTTGCTCTTCAACTTTCAAATTTCTCTTAGACTTTCCAACATAATAATAGCCACATGGGCACATCAGGAAATATACCACACATTTTGTTTTACAGGAAATTCTACCCATGACATAGATTTTATTTCCAGTATGAGGGGTGAAGAAAGAAATCCCCCTTGGTCATCACATTACAGTTCTCAATGATTTGAGGGAGGGTGGATAGGAAATGCTGAGGGGGAACATATTAATCTGTCCTTTAGGTTTCTAGCATGTTTAAAAGAGAATCAAGAGATATTCTGAAAAGGCCGGCCCACAGAGGGATCCCAGTCCTAAATAGAAGTCAGAGATCAAACTCCTGGTTCTCCCCTGTTCCTTCCCACACGCCCTCCCATTGTACTGTATGTATGAACACATTTTGAACAATGGCTGCCTAAAATGCTGTGGTGCTTACAAACACAACAGGAAAGGTTGTGGTAGGCATTGGGCCATCACAGGTGAGTTCACAGCTCTTTTACTCTGAGCATTTATATCAATGACTCACCCTCAGATGGACCATCAATGCCAGAGTTCTACAATACCGTTTACATAATCAACTGGGCATTTCAACAGTCTGTCCCCTCAATATAGTCCTGGGCATATATTGTTTATCTTACTATTGTTATAACTGCTAACTTTTTTAGCATTTGTGGCACAAATCCACTGCAAGTCAATGGTACGTATACAGTCACAGTGAAAGTCTACACACCCCTTTACATTTTGCAAGCTTAAATCTTAATAGAGATTAAATATAGTGTTTATCCTGCCGACCTACAAAAACTATTCCACATTCTCAGTGTAAGAAAATTGTAGAACAATTTTACTTCTAAAGATATCCAGTAGTTTTGATTACATATATTTTCACACCCCATGAAACAGTTCTACAGCATCTGTACATGTGTGTTGTGGCTTGTAACTTGCTAGGTAGCAGTTTAAGACATGGTTTGAATCCTAATCAACCCATCCAATGTGAGTACATGTTGAAGTACAGTAGATTAATAAAGCTACAGTACTGCAGCTGGTGACAAAGCTGCATATATTGAAAAAGCTTGTTAGTGCATAGGTCAAATGTATCTTTGTGATGCTCATTTCAGGTCTTTTTTACAGCTTTAGACAAACACTAAATATTTAACTTAAAACATAGTTTTGTTGTATTTAATGATAGAGAAGAGAAGAGTTTGACCAACACAGATTAATGTCCAATCTTTGAGGCCATGTCTACATTGTTAGAGTGGTCACATGCCAATCTGTTCCATATAATAGACAGTCTTTGGAACAGTGGAAAGCTACATGGCCCCCTTGGTTGTTGCTAAGCAGGCATTCTTCTTCTATGGTGTTTATTGGTGGTGTTTAGACCAACGTTAAAGGTACATCACTGCCACCTTCTGGGCTGGAGTGTGATAGAGACATGTGGTTCTGTCCTGGTGAGATCACAGGGTCAGAGAAAACTCCTGACTGTGGTCATACCAAAACACTCCAGGCACTCAGCCCATAAGAGCCATTCATACTGTCAGATCTAATATGGAAGAACTGAATACAACCACAAGAACCATTCATACTGTCAGATCTAATATGGAAGAACTGAATACAAAAGAGAAGGAGAGGTTGACCAGTACAAATTCATGCACTAATGTTATTTTTCATTGGCAGATCAATGCAGTTTTCCAAACATAATCATCATCAGTTGTTTTGTAAGATTTTAACTAACTGAACAAAAATATAAACACAACGCTAATTGTACTCCCTCAAAATGTAGACATCTGTGGCATTGTGTTGTGTGACAAATCTGCACATTTCAGAGAGGCCTTTCATTGTACCCAGCACAAGGTGCACCTGTGTAATGATCATGCTGTTTAATCAGCTTCTTGATATGCCACAACTCGCAGGTGGATTGATTATCTTGGCAAAGGAGAAATGCTCACTAACAGAAATGGAAACAAATTTGTGCACCAAATTTGAGAGAAATAAGCTTTTGTGTGTATGGAACATTTCTGGGATCTTTTATTTCAGCTCATGAAACATGGGACCAACACTTTACATGTCAAGTTTATATATATATTTTTAGTATAGTTTTAGAAGACAATTCACTAAACACGTAGTCATTTCATTTTAATTGTCACATGTTTGGTAAACAACAGGTGTAGACTAACAGTGAAATGTTGACCAACAATGGAGAACACAATACAACAATTATAATAATAGGAAAATGATTGTAGCACAAGGAATTAATACACGATGAGCAATGGTAGCTTGGCTATATACATGGGGTGCCAATACCTAGTCAATGGTAGCTTGGCTATATACATGGGGTGCCAATACCTAGTCAATGATAGCTTGGCTATATACATGGGGTGCCAATACCTAGTCAATGATAGCTTGGCTATATACAGTGCACTCTGAAAGTATTCAGACCCCTTGACTTTTTCCACATTTTATTACGTTATAGCCATATTCTAAAATGGATTTAATCATTTTTTCCCCCTCATCAATCTACACACAATACCCCATAATGTCAAAGCAAAAGACAGGTTTTTAGAAGTTTTTCCTAATTTATTAATAAAAAACGGAAATATCAAATTTACATACGTTTTCAGACCCTTACAGGCCAAATTCAGCATAGAGTCTTCTTGGGTATGACGCTAAAAGCTTGGCACACCTGTATTTGGGGAGTTTCTTCCATTCTTCTCTGCAGATCCTCTCAAACTCTATCAGGTTGGATGGGGAGCGTTGCTGCACAGCTATTTTCTGGTCTCTCCGGAGATGTTCAATCGGGTTCAAGTCTGGGCTCTGGCTGGGCCAGGTGAACCTTTGCCCCAGTCTGAAGTCCTGAGCGCTCTTGAGCAGGTTTTCATCAAGGATCTCTCTGTACTTTGCTCCGTTCATTATTCCCTCGATCCTGACTAGTCTCCCAGTCCCTGCCTCTGAAAAACATCCGCACAGCATGATACTGCCACCACCATGCTTCACCGTAGGCTTGGTGCCAGGTTTCCTCCAGACGTGACGCTTGGCATTCAGGCCAAAGAGTTCAATCTTGGTAACATCAGACCAGATAATCTTGTTCTTGGTCAGAGTCCTTTAGGTGCCTCTTGGCAAACTCCAAGCGGGCTGAACTCTGGAGCTCTGTCAAAGTGATCATCGGGTTCTTGGTCACCTCCTGACCAAGGCCCTTCTCCCCCGATTAATCAGTTTGGCCGGGCGGACAGCTCTAGGAAGAATCTTGGTGGTTCCAAACTTCTTCCATTTAAGTATGGAGGGAGGCCACTGTGTTCTTGGGGACCTTCAATACTGCAGACATGTTTTGGTACCTTCCCCAGATCTGTGCCTTGGACACAATCCTGTCTCAGAGCTCTCACGGACAATTCCTTCGACCTCATGGCTTGGTTTTTGCTCTGACATGCACTGTCAACTGTGTGATGTTATATAGCCAAGTGTGTGCCTTTTCAAACCATGTCCAATCAATTGAATTAATCTCAGGTGGACTCCAATCAATTTGCAAAAATGTCTAAACCTGTTTTCACTTTGTCATTATGGGGTATTGTGTGTAGATTGATGAGGGATAAAACAAAACAAAAATAGACTTATAAAATCAATCAGCGGATGGTCAAGAGTGTGCATGTCCTTCACCAGGTGCACTGCAGCCTGTTCTCGCCTGCTCTGCAGTGACGGGAGCTGTGGTTGGACTGCTCCACCTCTGGAGATGATCCTCAAGGCCCTCCTCTGCACCCTGTCTAGTTGGGCCTGCTGCTTTTTACTGCATCCAACTAACAGCACTCCACCTTATTCCAGAACAGTCAAAAAGGTGTTTCGAGGCCTTTCTCACTGGCTGCTCCACATGTCACCACTGAGGTTAGAGTCTAGATTAAAACCAAGATACTTGGTTGTTGTTACCACTGGTACTTCCTGTCCTCCTAGGATTAGTGGTGCAGGTTGTGTATGGTCCTCTGACCAACAGCTAAATGTACCAGTTGCCATCACCCTCTGCCCTCTTTCGGTGGTGTAGCTGTGGAGTCAGGCTAGTAACCTTGAACACAGTTCAATGTCAGACAGATGTTGCAGGAACTATGGGTGATCTACTCGATCAAAGGCTTTGGACACATCAGCAAGTAACAGACTCACCATTGTTGGTTTTATGGAGTCTGTAGCTGTCAGCCAGGAGTGTGTGGTTTTCACAAGGGCGGTAGTAGTGCTGGACTTTGGGAGGTAGTCATACTGATTTGTGCATTCAGATAAAACTGTCCCCTGCCAGTAGGAGGTGTTAACAATGTGTTTGATGACAGGGGCAAGATCTTCTGCATGCTTTTAGTAGCCAGGCTGGAATGCCATCAGGCCCACATGCCTTACGTGGGCTGAGTCTGTTCAGAACTTGCTTTAACTAGCCAATGCTGCACAGCTCAACCTGCTTTGTAGGCATTGGCAGGGGGAAGATGGCAAGAGGTGTGGTGCTTGTCCACGCCTCAGCAAAGAAGCCATTCAAAAACATCAGCCACGTCGTCGTCTTCAATTCCCTCGACCTGTATTCTCCCTCCTGATGTTTTCTTTGGTCCCAGTCCATTGTTAATGAAGTCCCACCATTCCTTAGGGTTTTTCTTCTTTAGGTCCTGGATTTCAGTTTTGTAGAAGATTGTCTTTGCTTCCTTGATAATCATTTGCACTGTGTTTCTGTATTTTCTCCATGTCATTGTTTCTCCCCATCTGTTGAAAATATTCTGTATTTTCCTGATGGCAGCCTTTATTCTTTCAGTCATCCAGGGCTGATCCAGTGTTGTTGTTTTCTTATTTCTTATTGACATGCATACATCAAGTGCAGTTTGAATGCAGGAGTTGAATGTCTCCACCTCATATATGGCAGACCAGTCAGTACTGGCCATACATCGTGCAAAGGTCTCCTTTCTGTTCTGGGTTACCAGATGTCCTTTTTTCCGCTGCACTTCTCTTCTCCCTCCTGATGTTGTGTTTGGAGAGAACAGCAGACATTTGTGATCACTGGATCAGAGAGGAGTAAGTACAGTGGGTTGTGTTGATCAGATCTAGGATGGAGTCCCCTCTGTGGTCTTGTCTTTGGCCACTTGTTTCATGTCTGGATGGGAGTTTGTCAGCATCTTGATGGGCAGGTGATTAAAGTCTCCACACAGGATGAGACCCATTTGGGGAGAGGACATCCTGATCACATGGACAGTGATTATGAGATAATCCACAGTGTTCTGCTGCAGTGTTTTGTCATGTGCCCATGGTGGATGTTAGAGCACTCCACTACCAGAGATGAAACTGAGCTGGGGTGTTGTTTAGAACGGAGCTGAAGACACTCAAACTCTTCTTTCTCTAGGTCAGTTATTCTTCTCTTTGCCTGCATACTGTGATTCACATGCATAGCCACGCCCCCTCCTCGCATCCCCTCTCTGGACCTGTCATTTCTGAACAGCTGATAGTCTTTGTCATCAGAACAGCCTCAATTTGTCAGGGCATGGACTCTACAAGGTGTCGAAAGCGTTCCACTGGGATGCTGGCCCATGTTGACTGCAATGCTTCCCACAGTTGTGTCAAGATGTCTGGCAGTGGATTTCTACTCAGAATAGCTCGTTCCATCTCCTACAAAAGATGCACAATTGGATTTGAGATCTGGTGCCTCGGAAGGCCACTGCAGTAACCTGAATTCACTGTCATGTTCGTGGAACCTTTTCTGGACAAGCCTTGTGGCATGGGGCATAATCCTGCTGAAAAAATATATTTGCAGATGGATAACTTCTGCCACGAAGGGATGCACCTGATGGACAATGATTTTTAGATATCCTGTGGCATTCAAACGTTGCTCCACTTTTATCAAGGGGCCCAATGTCTGCCATGAAAACACACCCCACACCACCACCACCATCCTGCAATGCTGACACACGGCATGGATGCATGTACTTGTGGTTTCCTCAATATCCTATACCTCTCATTATCTTTACAGTAGGAGCTATCTAAGCACTGCAAAACTGACAAGGTGCACACTGATCAGTTAAGAAATGCTAAAATTCTACAACTTTCCCGTACCTCTGCACAGTTCTCTCACAGTGAGAAACAATAGGATTACATCCACTACCACTTCTTATGTATACATACGTTGGTGTCTTTTTAAATTGCCAGATATGTAGAATCTCATCTCACAGTCAGCTTCTCTCCTGCGTGTATACGTTCATGTATTTTTAATTTGCCCAGTCGAGAGAAACTCTTCCCACAGTCAGAGCAGGAGTAAGCCTTCTCTCCTGTATGTATACGTTCATGTGTTTTTAAGTGGTCCAGTCGAGAGAAACGCTTTCCACAGTCAGGGCAGGAGTAAGCCTTCTCTCCTGTATGTTTACCTTGGTGTCTTTTTAATGTGCCCATTTCAGAGAAACTCTTTCCACAGTCTGAGCAGGAGTAAGGCTTCTCTCCTGTGTGTGTTCTCTGATGAGCTTTTAGCTCAGTTGATGTTGTGAAGCATTTTACACAGTCAGAGCAGGAGTATGGCTTCTCTCCTGTATGTATACGTTCGTGTATTTTTAATTTGCCAGATTGAGAGAAACTCTTCCCACAGTCAGAGCAGGAGTATGGCTTCTCTCCTGTATGTATACGTTCATGTATTTTAAAGTGGGCCAGTTGAGAGAAACTCTTCCCACAGTCAGAGCAGGAGTAAGGCTTCTCTCCTGTGTGTGTTCTCTGATGAAGTCTTAGCTCAGTTGATGTTGTGAAGCATTTTACACAGTCAGAGCAGGAGTATGGCTTCTCTCCTGTATGTATACGTTCATGTATTTTTAATTTGCCAGATTGAGAGAAACTCTTCCCACAGTCTGAGCAGGAGTAAGGCTTCTCTCCTGTGTGTGTTCTCTGATGAGCTTTTAGCTCAGTTGATGTTGTGAAGCATTTTACACAGTCAGAGCAGGAGTATGGCTTCTCTCCTGTATGTATACGTTCATGTATTTTTAAGGGGCCCAGTCGAGAGAAACTCTTCCCACAGTCAGAGCAGGAGTAAGGCTTCTCTCCTGTGTGTATCCGTTGGTGTGATTTCAAGCTTTCCTGCTGAGAGAAACCCTTCCCACAGTCAGAGCAGGAGTAAGGCTTCTCTCCTGTGTGTGTTCTCTGATGAAGTCTTAGCTGAGTTAATGTTGTGAAGCATTTTACACAGTCAGAGCAGGAGTATGGCTTCTCTCCTGTATGTATACGTTCATGTATTTTTAAGGGGCCCAGTCGAGAGAAACTCTTCCCACAGTCAGAGCAGGAGTAAGGCTTCTCTCCTGTGTGTATCCGTTGGTGTGATTTCAAGCTTTCCTGCTGAGAGAAACCCTTCCCACAGTCAGAGCAGGAGTAAGGCTTCTCTCCTGTGTGTGTTCTCTGATGAAGTCTTAGCTTAGTTGATGTTGTGAAGCATTTTACACAGTCAGAGCAGGAGTAAGGTTTCTCTCCTGTATGTATACGTTCATGTGTTTTTAAGTGGCCCAGTTGAGAGAAACTTGTCCCACAGTCAGAGCAGGAGTAAGGCTTCTCTCCTGTGTGTGTTCTCTGATGAACTTTTAGCTCAGTTGATGTTTTGAAGCGCTTTACACAGTCAGAGCAGGAGTAAGGCTTCTCTCCTGTATGTATACATTCATGTGTTTTTAAGTGACCCAGTTGAGAGAAACTTGTCCCACAGTCAGAGCAGGAGTAAGGCTTCTCTCCTGTGTGTGTTCTCTGATGAACTTTTAGCTCAGTTGATGTTTTGAAGCGCTTTACACAGTCAGAGCAGGAGTAAGGCTTCTCTCCTGTATGTATACATTCATGTGTTTTTAAGTGGCCCAGTTGAGAGAAACTTGTCCCACAGTCAGAGCAGGAGTAAGGCTTCTCTCCTGTGTGTGTTCTCTGATGAACTTTTAGCTCAGTTGATGTTTTGAAGCGCTTTACACAGTCAGAGCAGGAGTAAGGCTTCTCTCCTGTATGTATACATTCATGTGTTTTTAAGTGGCCCAGTTGAGAGAAACTTGCCCCACAGTCAGAGCAGGAGTAAGGCTTCTCTCCTATGTGCACTCTCTGATGAACTGTCAGAGCCTTTGATATTGTCAAATTCTTCCCACAGTCAGTACAGGAATTCAGATTCTCTCCTGTGTGTATTTGTAGGTGTATTTTTAACTTTGATAGAATTGAGAAACTCGCCTCACAATGTGGGCAGTGGTGAGACCTCTTAGCTCTGTGATCTTCCTGCTGTTGCTCTCTGGATGTATTGAATGTCTCAACATGGTCTCCTGTGTGAACAACATCAGAAGAACCAGTCAGTTGGTGTGATATACATGTCAATCAAATGTATTTTATGAAGCCCTTTTTACATCAGAAGTTGTCACAAAGTGCTTTATAGAAACCCAGCCAAAAACCCCAAAGAGCAACAAGCCTTGCAGATGTAGAAGCCATATCATCCTCCACTCACTATCACAAGGGTTCGTAACTACACACTCATTTAATAGAACTTTAAAACATTGGCAGTTTGTCTACTTCACTTCTTTAGTCTACTATCTGATCACTCTAGATAGCCCAGTGAATAAAACAAATGCTGGCAATACTGGTGTCAAACCATGTACAATGAGGGGAAAAAGTATTTGATTCCCTGCTGATTTTGTACGTTTGCCCACTGACAAAGACATGATCAGTCTATAATTTTAATGGTAGGTTTATTTGAACAGTGAGAGACAGAATAACAACAAAGAAATCCAGAAAAACGCATGTCAAAAATGTAATAAATTGATTTGCATTTTAATTAGGGAAATAAGTATTTAGTGGGCCTCAGGATCTTGTCATGGCATCTCTGTGCATTCAAACTGCCATCGATAAAATGCAATTGTATTAGTTGTCTGTAGCTTACGCCATGCCATACAGCGGGGGGAAAAAGTATTTAGTCAGCCACCAATTGTGCAAGTTCTCCCACTTAAAAAGATGAGAAAGTCCTGTAATTTTCATCATAGGTACATGTCAACTACGACAGACATATTGAGATTTTTTTCCCAGAAAATCACATTTTAGGATTTTTTATGAATTTATTTGCAAATTATGGTGGAAAATAAGTATTTGGTCACCTACAAACAAGCAAGATTTCTGGCTCTCACAGACCTGTAACTTCTTCTTTAAGAGGCTCCTCTGTCCTCCACTCGTTACCTGTATTAATGGCACCTGTTTGAACTTGTTATCAGTATAAAACACACCTGTCCACATCCTCAAACAGTCACACTCCAAACTCCACTATGGCCAAGACCAAAGAGCTGTCAAAAGACGCTAGAAACAAAATTGTAGACCTGCACCAGGCTGGGAAGACTGATTCTGCTATAGGTAAGCAGCTTGGTTTGAAGCAATCAACTGTTGGAGCAATTATTAGGAAATGGAAGACATACAAGACCACTGATAATCTCCCTCGATCTGGGGCTCCACGCAAGATCTCACCCCGTGGGGTCAAAATGATTACAAGAACGGTGAGCAAAAATCCCAGAACCAAACGGGGGGACCTAGTGAATGACCTGCAGAGAGCTGGGACCAAAGTAACAAAGCCTACCATCAGTAACACACTACGCCGCCAGGGACTCAAATCCTGCAGTGCCAGACGTGTCCCCCTGCTTAAGCCAGTACATGTTCAGGCCCGTCTGAAGTTTGCTAGAGTGCATTTGGATGATCCAGAAGAGGATTGGGAGAATGTCATATGGTCAGATGAAACCAACATATAACTTTTTGGTAAAAACTAAACTCGTCGTGTTTGGAGGACAAAGAATGCTGAGTTGCATCCAAAGAACACCATACCTACTGTGAAGCTTGGGGGTGGAAACATCATGCTTTGGGGCTGTTTTTCTGCAAAGGGACCAGGACGACTGACCGTGTAAAGGAAAGAATGAATGGGGCCATGTATCGTGAGATTTTGAGTGAAAACCTCCTTCCATCAGCAAGGGCATTGAAGATGAAACGTGGCTGGGTCTTTCAGCATGACAATGATCCCAAACACACTGCCCGGGCAACGAAGGAGTAGCCGTAAGAAACATATCAAGGTCCTGGAGTGGCCTAGCCAGTCTCCAGATCTCAACCCCATAGAAAATCTTTGGAGGGAGTTGAAAGTCCGTGTTGCCCAGCGACAGCCCCAAAACATAACTGCTCTAGAGGAGATCTGCATGGAGGAATGGGCCAAAATACCAGCAACAGTGTGTGAAAACCTTGTGAAGAATTACAGAAAATGTTTGACCTGTGTCATTGCCAACAAAGGCTATATAACAAAGTATTGAGAAACTTTTGTTATTGACCAAATACTTATTTTCCACCATAATTTGCAAATAAATTCATTAAAAATCCAAAAATATGATTTTCTGGAGGAAAAAAATCTAATTTTGTCTGTCATAGTTGACGTGTACCTATGATGAAAATTACAGGCCTCTCATCTTTTTAAGTGGGAGAACTTGCACAATTGGTGGCTGACTAAAAACGTTTTTTCCCCACTGTACCATAACCCCGATACCACCATGGGGTACCCTGTTCACAACACTGACATCAGCAAACCGCACGCCCACACAACGCCATTACACAGTGGTCAGCAGTTGTGAGGCTGGTTGGGCAAAATTCTCTAAATCAACATTGGAGGCAGCTAATGGTAGAGAAATTAACCTAACATTCTCTGGCAACAGCTCTGGTGGACATTCCTGCAGTCAGCATGCCAATTGCATGCTCCCTCAAAACCTGAGACATCTGTGGTATTGTGTTGTGTGAAAAAACTGCACATTTTAGAGTGGCATTTTTGTATTTGTTAGGGATCCCCATTAGATGCTGCCAATAACCTATTCAGCTACTCTTGTCCCCAGCACAAGGTGCACCTGTGTAATGATGATCATGCTATTTAATCAGCTTCTTGATATACCACACCTGTGGGTATATCAACTGGGATGTAAACAAATGTGTGCACAACATTTTAGAAATAAGTTTGTGTCTGGAACATTTCTGGGATCTTTTATTTCATCTCATGAAACATGGGACCAACACTTTACATGTTGCGTTTATATGTTTGTTCAGTGTATACAGTATTTCTAAAAAAAAATCATACAAACTATCAATAACTATATTAAAATTGAACTAAATCAGCCTGCTTTTTCGTTCTAATCAGGTCCCTACACAGGCTCAGAAGGATCCTGTGAGGGCGGAACATTTTCTGGCTACAGTAGACCTTGCAGGGCTTCTGCCGTGAAGTCTTGGAGGCCCAAAAACTTCTCAGCTACATATATAATGATGTCCAGCTTCTTGGACTTATTGTGCAGTAAAATTAATAACTGTGGCTATAAATACAAAAAAATCCACCTTCAAAATAAGTGTATCCAGATCACTTGATTGACGTACAACCTTTGCAACTGGTTGCAGTGCATCCACCGCCATATCTTCTTCAGAACTGTGGCCTCTTGCTACTATAACTCTCTTCACCGCCTCCACATAGGAGATTTGCTGTACAGCCCTGATCCTTGACACCTCAACCTCTTTCACCCTAACAGGGCACTCTGGGAATTCAGGAATATGACCCCCACCACAGTTACAACATTTTACATTCACATGCTCTTCAATAACATATTCCTTCCGTCTGCAAACACTTGACATGTGGCCAAACTTTTTACATTTCTTGCATTGCATCAGGTTTTACACAAACTCTCTTATGGGGTATATTATATATCCCAGCTTTACATAGGGTGGTAGATACTCTTCATCAAACATCAATAATAAAGATGAACGCTGCTCCTTTTTCACATACTCAAGCCTTTTCATGAGGAGTTGCATCCGTCTGGCCACTCTACCATAAAGGCCTGATTGGTTGAGTGCTGCAGAGATGGCTGTCCTTCTGGAAGGTTCTCCCATCACCAGAGGAACTCAGTGACCACCTGCTTCTTGGTGACTTCCCTGACCAAGGCCCTTCTCCCCCGATTGCTTAGTTTGTCCGGGCGGCCAGATCTAGAAAAAGTATTGGTGGTTCCATACATCTTCCATTTAAGAATGGAGGCCTTTTGATCATATCCTTGGACTAAAATGATTGACACTCTAACCTAACATCATGTGCAAAGGGCCTTTGGGTAACGTATCACATATTCAATGATATCTCTTTTTCTCACGTAGGCTGTTCATTTCTGATCTTTGATACTTTTTCTGGTTTATAAACGTATCATGGTATACTACGTTAACTCTATACATATGGGCCATATTGTTACTTGGTAGCTACTAGCAACAGACCCTGTGTTGTGGATCACCTACCACTATTTTGGACGGTCCGAACTGTAACGTTAACGTTAGTCTCAGGCTTCACTAACTAGCGTTACTGTTTTAGGTGGAGCTATTCTTTGCTACTTTTCAAACAAATACTACGTGATATTTCACATATTTCCCATACACAAAAAAAATAATGAATGACTGTAAGTCGCTTTGGATAAAAGCGTCTGCTAAATGGCATATTATTATTATTATTATTATATCATCTTGCTAGATAGGCTACTAGCAAAAGACCCTGTGTTGTTAGGATAGATTTATGTTTGTTTCTTCCAACAGATCTTTACACATTTTCCTCACTACAAAATATTCCTGCGGTCCTTGTGGTTACTAAACATATTTTAGATATGCCTTTATGCTATAGCTTATTCCATGTTTACATCTTTGGTTAAATGACTTCAAATGCAAAACTTAAATGTACTTTGTGGAATGTCTGTGGAGTTTGTAAACTATCCAAGCTTAAAACAGGTTATTACTAGGCTTAAACAACTTCATTAATCTATTGTGTTCCTACAAGAAACTCACGTGTTGAAGGATGAGCTACTTAAAGTATGCAGGAGATGACAAGGGCAAATAATAGCATCCTGTTTCTCCTCTCATTCTCATGGTGTTATGGTTTTAATTCACTAATCTGTTCCGTTTCAAGTGGATACTATTATAACTGATACAGCTGGTAGATACATTTTGATACAGGGAACTCTTTTGAATGAGCATATTAATCTGGTTAATGTTTATGGTCCTAATGATGATAATCCCAAATTCTTTGAGAATGTATTTCTATTGATAGCCTCCATTCCTGGTAAAGTCCTAATGGCAGGGGACTTTAATTGCACTCTTGATCCTCATCTAGATCGCTCCTCTGGTTTAGACACTTCCCACTCGCAGAGTAGAAAGAAATTACAGCATTTCATTAAGGACTTAAATCTATGTGAACCTTGGAGGACTCAGAACCCGAGTAAAAGGGAGTATTCATGTTACTCGTCAACATTTAAATCATATTCTCATGTAGACTACTTTTTAGTTTCTTGCTCATTGCTTCCCAATGTAGCAGGAAGTGGATATGATAATATTGTTTTGAATGACCATTCCCCTGTGTCATTATTCTATAGGGATACAAAACTAGTAAAAGGATCCTCTAGAAGGCGTTTGCATCCCAGATGGTTAAAGGACCCAGACTTCTTACATTACGTTGGAGTGCATATAGATGTTTATTTGACATTAAACACTGACCAAACATCAGCGAGTACCAGATGGGAGGCTTTCAAAGCACATATTTGGGGGCAAAGTATACGTTTTACCAGTTTAAAATCAAATAAAAATCAGAAAATGAGAGATGGAGAGCAAAATGAGAGAATTGGAGAGGGAAGCTTTTTTGGATAACTCAGTAGAAGTAAATAAGGAATGATTTGGTCTTAAAGCTCAGTATGAAGAACTTCCCACCTCTAAGGCTGCAAACAGCTTAACTAGGCTGAAACAGTCCTATGATCAAGGTGAAAAACCTGGTAAATTGCTGGCCTGGCACAGTAAGAAGTAAAATTCAGCCTTTAATGCAATTCATAATTTACAAGGACAATTATCAATGGATCCTGTAGAAATAAACCAAACATTTGCTTCCTACTACAACACACTTTACAACTCTGAATCTCCTGAGAACTGAACTAGTCAGGTCTTGATTTTCCCTCTACTTCAGAAGACACTAAATTGGATCTGGAAAAGGAATTGGATGGTGTTGAAATATCTGATGCTATTTTCGATGTGAAGGGAGGTTAAGCGGAAGGTCCAGATGGGCTCCCAATAGATATTTAAGGACAAACTTCTAGGTCCACTTTTGGATATGTACAGTGCATTAGGAAAGTACTCAGACCCCTTTACTTTTTCCACAATTTGATTCATTACAGCCTTATTCTGAAATGGATTAAATAAAAAAAATCCTCATCAATCTACACACAATACCTCATAATGACAAAGTGAAAACAGGTTCTTAGACATTTTTGCAAATGTATTAAAAATAAAAACAGCAGAAATACCTTGTTTACATAAGTATTCACAACATTTGCTATGAGACTCGAAATTGAGCTCAGGTGGATCCTGTTTCCATTGATCATCCTTGAGATGTTTCTAAAACTTAATTGGAGTCCAACTGTGGTAAATTAAATTGATTGGTGATGATTTGGAAAGTCACACAACTGTCTATATAGGTGACCAAGAACATGATGGTCACTCTGACAGAGCTCCAGAGTTCCTCTATGGAAATGTGAGAACCTTCCAGAAGGACAACCATCTCTTCAGCACTCCACCAATCAGGCCTTTATGGTAGAGTGGCCAGACGGAAGCCACTCCTCAGCAAAAGGCACATGACAGCCCTCTTGGAGTTTGCCAAAAGGCACCTAAAGGACTCTGACCATGAGAAACAAGATACTCTGGTCTGATGAAACCAAGATTGAACTTCTTGGCCTGAATGACAAGCATCACGTCTGGAGGAAACCTGGCACCATCCTTATGGTGAAGCATGGTGGTGGAAGCATTATGCTGTGGGGATGTTGTTCAGCGGCAGGGACTGGGAGCCTAGTCAGGATCAAGGGAAAGATGATTGGAGCAAAGTACAGAGAGATCCTTGATGAAAACCTGCTCCAGTGCGCTCAGGACCTCAAGACCGGGGCGAAGGTTCACCTTCCAACAGGACAACGACCCTAAGCACACAGCCAAGACAACGCAGGAGTGGCTTCGGGACAAGTCTCTGAATGTCCTTGAGTGGCCCAGCCAGAGCCGGGACTTAAACCCAATCGAACATCTCTGGAGACCTGAAAATAGCTGTGCAGCGACGCACCCCATCCAACCTGACAGAGCTTGAGAGGATCTGCAGAGAGGAATGGGAGAAACTCCCCAAATACAGGTGTGCCAAGCTTGTAGCGTCATACACATTAAGACTTTGGCTGCAATCACTGCCAACGATGCTTAAACAAAGTACTGAGTAAAGGGTCTGAATACTTATGTAAATGTGATTGTTCAGTTGTTGTTGTTTTTTGCTTTGTCATCATGGGGTATTGTGTGTAGATTGATGAGGGAAAAAAACAATTTAATACATTTTACAATAAGGCTGTAACGTAACAAAATGTCGAAAAAGTCAAGGGGTCTGAATACTATAGACGATTTTCAAGTACATATGTTGTAGAATTAAACACCTATATGCCTTAAAATGTTTATGGATTGAGAACCAGTTGAAGAGTTAATACAGAGCAGAGACATTTATGTGTTTTTCATAAACTCCCTGCAGCTGGTCTGGGTATGTCAATGACACGTGATGGAGATACAACTCCTCGTGGAGGCTGTGTGGAGATTGGAGTAACAATGGAACTAGTGTTATCATTTGTTTGTGCTTATGACCTTATGACCTGACACATAGCCACATGCACATCATCTCAAGGGCCAGGGAGGATGGTAAATGATAAATGCTTATATGTATGTGGTTGAGAATGGGTTACGGATGACATGTTTAAACCATGTTTAAGTATTAATTGATATGTTTTATAATGTGTTATGAAATGATAAAGGTAAAACAGAATGAACATGATTGATACTTTGTCCTCCAGATGCCTGGATAGTGAATATAGTCAATACAGAGTGTGATTGATACTTTGTCCTCCAGATGCATGCCTGGATAGTGAATATAGTCAATACAGAGTGTGATTGATACTTTGTCCTCCAGATGCCTGGATAGTGAATATAGTCAATACAGAGTGTGATTGATACTTTGTCCTCCAGATGCCTGGATAGTGAATATAGTCAATACAGAGTGTGATTGATACTTTGTCCTCCAGATGCCTGGATAGTGAATATAGTCAATACAGAGTGTGATTGATACTTTGTCCTCCAGATGCCTGGATAGTGAATATAGTCAATACAGAGTGTGATTGATACTTTGTCCTCCAGATGCCTGGATAGTGAATATAGTCAATACAGAGTGTGATTGTTCTTTAACGTACGTATGTATATCATCTTTAGAGTCACGCCACTAATAAGAGACAGAAGCCCCACTTAGAGAAATCAGGACCCTTGAGATTATGTGCATGTGGCCATGTGTCAGGTCATAAGCACAAACAAATGATAACACTAGTTCCATTGTTACTCCAATCTCCACACAGCCATCACGAGGCGTTGTATCTGCATCACATGTCATTGACATACCCAGACCAGCTGCAGGGAGTTATCAAAAGCATAGAGTTTGCACTAAAGAAATGTCTCTGCTCTGTTTTAACCCTTCAACTGGTTCTCAATCCATAAGCATTTAAGGCATATAGTGGTTTTGCTTTGTCATTAAGGGGTATTGTGAGTAGATTGATGAGGGAAAAAAACTATTTAATCAATTCTACAACAAGGCTGTAACGTAACAAAATGTCGAAAAAGTCAAGGGGTCTGAATACTTTCCGAATGCACTGTATATAGACAGGTGTGTGCCTTTCCAAATCATGTCCAACAAACTTAATTAGATAGAACCTGCTCTTACCATGAGAAACAGATTTCCCAATCTTCTCCTCCTCTTCTTCATCTTTAATGTTGACATTCAGCTCCAGTGTTTGACTGCAGTCTTCCAGCTTCACTGATGCCATCTCTGGATCCTGCAGTAAACTGGGCTCCACTGTCACAATCAGGACCCAGTGACTGTAGGTTTGGACTCAGTGTGGAAGGAGAGAGGCAGGCTGGGTTTTGTCCTCACTGTTGATGTTACCGGCCTCAGACTTACCTGAATCGGCCAGTAGTAATAAAGAGAAACAGATACAAAAAGTTATTGTCTTGACAGTTCTGGCACTTTCTTTATACTCTAAAAATATTTTCACTTTTTTCTTGTTCAATTATCTAATTCAGTGCTTGAATTGGACTGAAATAGGTGCTAATACTCATTTTGGGTGCCGGTACTGTTTATATTAAAGTGCAGGAGCTCCACAATACTTTTGAGCTAATACCTAACCTATAGTAGATGAATGCATAAATGACTCAAAATCCATTTAGTACAAGGTTACAGTTTGTTTTAGACAGCACTATGTGCTAATTTCCTTAAACCTTGTCTTCACTGTATTACTTCAATCAAAAACCAATTGTATTTCCTGTTCACACCATAGCAACATTTATTGATAAAGACAGAAACAACAGAATGTGTCTGAATATTAGTACACATGTAGAAAACTGATAATCATTACATTCTGCTTCAAAACAGTAGTGCGACCGTGAAATTGTCTCTATCTGATGCACCCGCACTGTCCTCACTGAAGTCCGTTGACGCTGACCGAGAGTAGCCGCCATTTTACCAGCTTGGGAATTTTACACAAAACCAATAATATGCTAAATGAACACAGAAATCTCAAATAAATTGATTATTTATGAAATTACCATGAGAAAATTATGTACATTCACTCAGACAAACCCAAAGTCTCTAGCTATGTGACTTGTAAAATAGTTTTTATCACATTCTTCACTTGGTTTGACACAAAAATAACACATCAAACCTTTACCAAACGTGATAATACCTTAACGGATGTGTTACCTAGCATGGTATGTTCTTTCGACATTAGAAAGTTTAAACGTGCTATTACATACCTCTAGTAATAAATAGAAACGGACACAAAGGTTATCTTCTTGACTGCACAGTTCTGGCGCTTTCTTTATTGTGAAGAATGGTGCAGCCTGCCCGGAACTTCCTGTTCCCTCACTACTAACGGTCCGTGCATTCCGAGATCAGATTACAACATTTCATTAAATTACTAAAAAAGTGTAAACTGTAGCAATTTATTTCCCTTTATAGTTTATTAGGCTAAGCATGACCTACATCCAAATAATTTCTCTAGGGTTGGAACCGGTTCAGGGAACAGAACTGAAAAATAACGTTAAAAAGAACCGGAAACTAAAGTGTTCTATACTTTTCAGGAACAGCAGTTATTTTAAAAGCATGTAATCCAGGTAATAACCTTATTTTACTTTCCGGGTATTTTTCTCCAGTCCCACAAAATCGCAACAAAGCTCACTCTAGAAACATATTCCAGTTACTGCCTGCCAGCTGGAATGGAAATCTTTGCCAGTGGGTGTGCGTGTGGAAACTACCTGCTCCTCCCCTCTGAAGCATAGGTTACTGTATCCTACTGACAACGTTACAAGCATGATTCAGAAATTAGGGAGATATGTTTAATTTGAGAAGAATGGATGAACTTTTTTCAATGCTAGTTAAGGATACTATAGTCACCACGTTTCACATTGGATTTATTAACGACAAAAAGGTAAGACCTGTTTTTAATTATAGTGCTACACTTGTCGTAGTAAATATATTATGTTATAGCTTGGTCTGGCTAAAATTTTGTGCATGACCCATCTTGTGTTGGGCCTTCGGATTTAATACAATGGACAAAGACTTCTATCTTGTCGGCCTTGTCAGCAGGTGGCTAAGAACAACACCCACGCCATAGGTCTCTCAGTCCTTCCAACTCACGAGTTCTCCCATGACACACACAAACACAAACACACACACACACACACACATTATTACTGATAACACACGCACACACAAAATCCCCTCTTTCGGCTGAACATTTTCCCAAAACACACACACACACACACACATTATTACACACACACACATTATTACTGATAACACACGCACACACAAAATCCCTTCTTTTAGGCTGAACATCTGAAGACAGACAACCCGACTCAGAGCCAATGCAATGGAAGTGACCTCGACCAACTCATCAGGACCAATCAGAAGATCAGAACTCCTAGAATCAACCTACTTTATTTTATTGTATAAAATGTCAGCACACAATGTTTAGGGGGCGCGCTCTCAGATATCTCCCCTACGAGGTTGGACGAACGGTCCGTGCACGCGATTTCTCAGATATCTTTACCTCTGAATAAACTGCCTTATATTATACAATTATCCACCTCGTCCCAAAAGTCTCTACTTGGTCTCCGTTCTCCAGTAAACTTGTGATCATCAACACACTGCACAAACAAGGTTGTTAGCTAGCTAGCTAACATCTGCTCTGGTCCAACGTTAAACCAACTCTGAAGTTCAGACATTCAAAGTTCCTCCATAGAAGCCGCTCCTCTGTAGGTATAATTCTGTGGGCCTAATTCAGATAATGCAGGTCATAACACGATGCCCAGCTCTTCAATGCAAGCTTTCTCTATCCTCTAACGAGCTCTCCACACCAGCAAAATGTCGCACCTTACACCGTGATTGGCAGCACAGTGTGCTCTGAATGATTTTCTTATACAGATACTCTGTGGTGTACGAGTGTATTTATTCTCCCACTTGGATGTCACTTCCACAAGCTTTAAATTGAGGGGAAGGTTGTCAGGATGGGTAATGTACTGTACACATTAATTACAAGTACTCCTAAAGATACACTTCATTTTAACTAGCTAAATCCTGTGTAACAACTAGTAATTACATTGTACTTGGCTAACATTACATGTACTATGCTTTGAAATAGTGTCTTATTCTTCATCTGGGATTTGGATTTGTAAAATGTATTATAAAATGTATTTAATATATGTCTGATCAGGCTCAGGTAGCATCAGGTTTGTATTTTCATGCTGATCAAAGCTCTAATAAAATCCAGACATTTATAAGTGTTATAATGCTTTTGAATGACACTTCCGGTTTTGGCGGAAAATACCGGGTTACCCGGGAGAAGAGTGATTTATTCTCGGGATGGAACATTTGTATAATATCGAGGAAATATTAAACCCTGATGCGCATACCAGTTGATTCACAAGACACCAACTAAGTAACTTACATATACGGTATCTTCATTAGGCCTAATGGCATTTCATGTCCATGATAGGAAGTTTGTTGTAGTGACTCAGTAAGGCTAATTGTAAAAGTAACCCTCTAAAGTGCCATGTTTATACAGTTTATTATGTGGAGGAAACATTTAGGCAGACAAACAGATATTTGATATAAGATCAAATGTTATGTCAATATTATTATCTCTAAATTGATTCCCCCACCCGTATTTCATATATTATTATTCCGATTTAGCTGTTAATCTGGATTTAATTTATAAATGCTTTCTGTCATTTCCGATTGGAGGGCAGATGACCACGTGACTTACGAACCTACCAATTTGTTACTTTGTAACAGTCAAAAGTGGTTATTCCCAACGTTGATCAACGCCCAATCTATGCCAAGATTTTTTTAAAGCATTGTCTTTTATATTCATCACTGTACCATTTACACCCTGTATCCTGTGCATGTGACGAATAAACATTGATTTGATTAGATGATTAACGCACCATTCACATCAGCTATCATAGTCAATATAACAGTGACTGACTTGACCATCACTTTCTAGCCATCATTGACATTGAGATGAAGATGGTCAAACGTGAAAATATAAAATACATCGTGATCCTAATGGAATATAACAAAGCAATTCTGTTGTCTTTGCCTGCTTTATCTTTACAATGACAGGGGGTGCACCGTTCCTGGAGGTACTGCAATACCAGGTCGATGCGTGGAGTGGACGGAGCAAGCCCCTATTCCATCTCCCTGTTCCAAAAATCAATTTAATATATGGTCCCCAGATAGGGGACGTATCAGATATTAAACTGATAAGAACAGATTTTTTATTTTTTATTTCATTTTGGAAAAATAATTTTTATTTTCATTTCACATTCAAATACAAGTACAAATTCAGTGCATAACATTGTACATAACATGGATTTACAAAAACAGTACCTTAACCGTATAAAAATAGCAAAACTCCTAAAAAAAAGTGCTGTTCTGAGGAACCTGACCAGCTAAAATGCCTACATTCAAGAGAAGCATGTAAACAATTGCCTCTAACAATCTCCCAAAGCTGATCTTTCAAAGGAATAAAAACTATTATAGAAATAAAAACATACACATATACCAAAGGGAACTCTGAATAAACCTCAGTGTATATCGAATATTTACAAAGGCTTAGCCTACATTTCAATTTAAATGACAGAATACAGATATACATAAGCCTATATATAGGCTATAAAAAACGTTTACAAAGAAGGGTATATCCCTTTCCATCTATGTTTAACAGATGTGATGCCCCACTTATCTATTTCGAATTGTATTTTTTTCCAAATTTCTTGTTTTATAAATTTAACCAATCCCGTCGGTGACCACTTGAGGGTGTCATTGACCGCACCACATCTGGCCTCCCAAAGTTTGGTCTTGATAAGGGACACCAGAGTCACTAATTCTAATAATTGCACCTTTTCCAAAATTTTTAGTTCAAATTTGGCTACCCCTTCATAATCAATGTTTTTTAAAATATTAAAATCTATTTTAATTTTCTTCCAAACTATTTGGGCAAAAGAGCATTCCCATAAAACATGGGGAATTGTTTCAATTGCGAAACAGTTGTCCCTGGGACAAAAATTATTCAGGGTCAAATTATGATCATATAATGTTGAACGGACCGGAAGACGTCTGTGTAAAACAAGCCAATTAAAATCTTTCAGTCTGTTGTCTAAACCTTTTAATTGTGCCCGTAGCCAGGTGGAAGGTGATATTGGTAATCGGTCTCTAGGACAACAATTTTCTATCAATTTCACATATAGCAGTCTGTGGTTGATTACATTTTCTTTTACTTTGCAGACAGGGTTTTTCCTTGCCCATTCAACTATTTTCTTAAAATGTAATGGGATAATTTCAGCTTTTGGCTTACTATTATCCCACTCCACCATAAACCTTAACGGTATGGACAGCCAGAATTTGATTAATATATGACATTTATGTACAGAAGACGACAAAAGACAACAAACGTTTGAGTAGAACAACGCATCTAGTTTGAGAGGAATATGAGGGAAATCCCTTCCACCAGCCTCTATAGGGTGGTACACCCTCAAGTGGTACTCATATCCCCCCCAAAAGAAATTAAACAGTACACGTATGAATGTTTTCCTTAGAGACACCGGCATGGGAAACACATATGCAAGGTGGAGTAATGAAGGCAGAATGTCCGCCTTCAGCACTAACACCTTGCCACTAAAAGATAGTCGCCTCACTTTCCACAGTCCCAATCTTTTATTAAGCGAAAGTAGTTTTTCTTTCCAATTAACCATGTCATCTTTGATTTCATTTCCGAAAGATATCCCGAGCACTACCATTGGTCCTGTGCACACAGTCAAACCACATAACTGATCAGATCTCCATTTCCACTGTCCCATATATTTTATTTCTGTTTTATTCTTGTTAATCCTAGACCCGGAGGCAACAGAGAACTCATCAATGACTTTGATAACCTCTTTCAAGCTCAGGTCGTCTTGTAAATATAAAATGGTGTTGTCCGCGTATTGTGAAATTTTTAGAATATCCCCTCCAGGTAATATAATGCCTTTGATGTTGTAATTTGTCCTAATTGCACATGCGAAAGGTTCAATATATAAAACATACAATAGCGCAGAGAGAGGGTCCCCCTGTCTGACACCTCGTAATTGCTTGATTACATTTCCAATATTCCCATTAATATTTACTCTGCTTCCCACATTACTATAAAGAATTTTTACCCATTTCATAAAATTCTTTCCAAAACCACATTTTTTCAGAACTCTAAACAAAACTCATGGTTTACCATGTCAAAGGCTTTTTCCTGGTCCAAATTTACAGTAATAGCTGGCAGGTGCCTTTCCTCTAAATATGCTTGAACGTCTCTGTGCAATTGCAAGTTCCAGGTTAACTTTCTCCCTACCACACCACATGTTTGGTCTAAACCAACAACATATGCCATGGCAGAAGACAGACGATTAGTTATGGCTTTACTTAATAATTTATAGTCTACACACAACATTGTTAAAGGTCTCCAATTTGCTAGTGTCTTGGGGTCTCCCTTTTTGTAAAGTAGCGAGATTACCCCCTCGCACATTGAACCTCCCATATGCTCCAAACCAAAATAACTCTAAATACTTCCAAAAGATGACATCCAATTAAATCCCAAAAACTACGTAAAACTCTTTAGAGAGCCCATCCACTCCTGGTACTTTGTTATCTTTCATGCTCTTCAGTGCCATATATATTTCATCTAAATTCAATTCCCCTTCTAATTGGTCTCTAATATCTAAAGGTATCTGCACATCCACACATTTTAAAAAAGTAGTCCCCTTCTCATAATTAATTGTTTGCTTTTGGAATAGCTGAGAAAAGTGCTGGGTAGCGACACCAAGCATGCCATCTCCATCCTCAACCGTCTCCCCGTCTTGATTCAATAAAGCCGAAATGGTCCTCCTCTTTCCCCGTGCAGAGCACTTCTCATCATTATCCCATTTATCTTGTTGACTTTTAAACATGAAATCTCGAGCTTTCTTTTCAAAAAAGGCCTGCTGCTTTTTCTGCAGGTTACACAATGTGTCTTTATCTAAACCACCACCATTCAAATTACCTTGGATGTGCAGATCTTCTAGTTCGTTCTGCAACTTATAAAAGTCTTTGTATTTATTACGTGCTTTATCTTTGCAATAATTCTGAATAAAAATCTTGATTCGTAATTTTGTGCTCTCCCACCAGTCTATGACAGTAGAATAAAAGGATTTCATGGTTACACAGCCCTGGAAAAAATACCTAAATCTAGTCTCAAATGTTTTGTCATGTAAAATACCATTATTAATTTTCCAATATCCTTTTCCAAATTCAATTGTTTTTAATTCTACTGTCACAGACAGGCAACTGTGGTCAGAATAAAAAAACCGGAGTGACGCGTGCAGAGGCCACACCGAGTCCACGCGGAACAAACACATAATCTATGCGGCTCCTCGCGCCCCTGCTGTTTCCCCAGGTGAAACCGGGATCATTTGCATGCGCCACTCTATAAGTATCAACCAAATTATATTTCTCTATTAGGTTTTTTACAAGATGCCCTCCCAGATTACCTCGGTCATATGATACATTAAAATCTCCCCCCATAATAACCTGTCTGTTTGTCATAAAATAGCGTCTAGGTTGTTCAGCATTTCCCTCCTTTCCTTGGGTGTCGATGGTGCATATACATTAATTAACCGAAGACATTTGCCCCTCCAATCAATATCTACTATTAAAACCCTCCCGTGTACTGCCGAAAAACTTCCCACAATTTTGAAATCCCTATTTCCACATAGAACACCAACCCCTGTAGAATGCACCCCGCCGACACTCCACCTTGACTCTCCCTGAACCCATTCCCTCGTAAATCTCTCCACATCATTTTGATCTTTTAAATGTACTTCTTGTAAAAAACACACAGAGAAGCAAATGGAGGACAAATGGGAAAAAACTATATAAATATTTCCTCGATATTATACAAATGTTCCATCCCGAGAATAAATCACTCTTCTCCCGGGTAACCCGGTATTTTCCGCCAAAACCGGAAGTGTCATTCAAAAGCATTATAACACTTATAAATGTCTGGATTTGATTAGAGCTTTGATCAGCATGAAAATACAAACCTGATGCTACCTGAGCCTGATCAGACATATATTAAATGCATTTTATGAGCCCTACATTAACACCATTTAATGAGCCCAAGCCCCAAAAAAGGCCAAATGATTGTGTGGTTTCCCAATAGGTCCACCAGGTCCTCACTTACAATGACTGGAAAACATTGTTGCATTTAAACTTTGTATCACCAGTTAGTGTGATGAACGTGATAAAATATATTTGCAATGGGAAGTAATAGCTGGTTTGTTAATTTCATTTTGGAAATGAAATGGTTGTGCTATTGTATTGTTCTGACTTCATGGGGCCTACTGGAGTGAATGGGCGGCTTATTCTCTAACATTATTTGATGCTGTGTGAGACTGCTGTCTCCTGGCTATCAGCCCTGTCTCTGTGTTTGACCAAAACTGGCTCTCCTTCAGCGCCATGGAGTGCACAGGTATTACGGTTGCTGTCCTTTCAGCACCACAAGCCTTTCACATCTGATGTGACACTGTTGTTGTCTCTATTGGTGATAGTGTGATAGTGGTGCTGGCTACCATAAGCTGTGCAAACAGTGCATTATGTTCAAATCAAATCAAATTGTATTGGTCACATATACATATTTAGCAGATGCTATTGCGGGTGTAGCGAAATGCTTGTGTTTCTAGCGCCAACAGTGCAGTAGTATCTAACAATTCAAAACAATACACACAATACACTCAAATCTAAAAGTAAAAGAATGGATTGAAGAAATATATAAATATTAGGATGAGCAACGTCGGAGTGGCATAAACTAAAATACAGTAGAATAGAATACAGTATATACATATGAGATGAGTAAAGCAAAAATATGTAAACATTATTAAAGTGACTAGTGTTTCATTATTAAAGTGGCCATTGATTCCAAGTCTATATATGTAGGGCAGTAGCCTCTAAGCTGCAGGGTTGCGTAACCGGGTGGAAGCCGGCTAGTGATGGCAGGTGAGTTACCGCCGCTCTGATATCCAAAAGTTATTTCCGGCTGTAATGTAATAACACAAAAAAAATACTGGCCAAATAATGTAAGAAATACTGCAAAGTTGCTTAGGAGCTAGAAGTAGAGCTGCCATATCTGTCGGCGCCATCTTCAAAATTCTATGTGTCATGTTGTGTCCCATGCGGGTTCTGTCTGTGTGCGCGGCAGCCCGAAGCGCGACCTGTTTGATTCATTCATAATGTCATCAAAAAGCATTGCTCCTCCTTCACTAGAACGTTCCGACTACAGAATATATAATGTCTGGCGTATTAAGTGAAGCTATGTTTTCTGTTATTTTCATGATATATATTTTTTGATACAACTTTTTGATCCCTCTGAAGGCCTAGGTCCTATAGTCACGGTTCACCACTGGATCTAAGTGAAGGCTTGAATTAAACCTGGCCAGAGGCAGGTTTAACTTCAGATTAATGGATGTTGGCCCCCAGGTTGACCTTGGCAATGAGAGAAAATGGATTACCTGGACTATTTCAATGATCTCAGAACAATTAGTGTTTTAAGAAGAGTCTTTGATCCTGTGTTTAATATTTATTTATTTTTTAGTTCATAGTGTTTAGAATGGTATCATGTTAGGGGTTAAGACAATGGGATGATTCTAGAAGGTGTTCAAGGAAAGACAATTTTCAGAAAGTGTCACACTTTGCCAATACTCACCTTACTTAAAAGTACAAAAATATCCTTCAGATATTCAGTCAGTTTATCTACTGTTTTATTATTTCTCAAGTGGATGTAAATTCTGTTGTAGGCAATCATTTGGAAAGGTGGAATTATTTAATATTATGTTATGTTAATAATACTAATAATTACAATTTACCACTATCAAAAGGAACAATGTATTTATACCTCTAGATTTGTATTTGATTATGAATGAGTTTTTCTAGCCATTTATTACTGTGTTGATAATTTATTTGAAATATTGATAATGCTTTTTATATATATATACAGTACCAGTCAAATGTTTGGACACCTACTCATTCAATTTTTTTAATTTTTAATTTTTTTGTACAAATTTCTACATTGTAGAATAATAGTGAAGACATCAAACTATGAAATAACACATGGAATCATGTAGTAATCAAAAAAGTGTTAAACAAATCAAAATATATTTAATATTTGAGATTCTACAAAGTAGCCACCATTTGCCTTGATGACAGCTTTGCACAATATTGAATTTCAATTAACAGGTGTGCCTTGTTAAAAGTTAATTTGTGGAATTTCTTTCCTTTTTATGTGTTTGAGCCAATCAGTTGTGTTGTGACAAGGTAGGAGTGGTATACAGAAGATAGTCCTCTTTGGTAAAAGACCAAGTCCATATTATGGCAAGAACAGCTCAAATAATCAAAGAGAAACGACAGTCCATTACTTTAAGACATGAAGGTCAGTCAATCCGGAAAATGTGAAGTTCTATTAAAGTTTCTTCAAGTGCAGTCGCAAAAACCATCAAGTGCTATGATGAAACTGGCCCTCATGAGGACCGCCACAGGAAAGTAAGACCCAGAGTTACCTCTGCTGCAGAGGATAAGTTCATTAGAGTTACCAGCCTCAGAAATTGCAGCCCCAATAAATGCTTCACAGAGTTCAAGTAACAGACACATCTCAACATCAACTGTTCAGAGGAGACTGCGTGAATCAGAACTTCATGGTTGAATTGCTGCAAACAAACCACTACTAAAACATACCTAGTCCCCTGAATACAAACCAAGTAATCTTACATTCAGTGGCTTGTGAAAGTATTCACCCCCCTTGGCATTTTTCCTATTTTATTGCCTTACAACCTGGAATTAAAATAGATTTTGGGGGGGTTTGTATCATTTGATTTGCACGACATGCCTACCACTTTGAAGATGAAAAAAAATGTTTTTGTGAAACAAACAAGAAATAAGAAAAAAAAACAGAACTTGAGCGTGCATAACTATTCAGCCTCTCTGATTAATGCCCTCCTTGCCTGGTCCGTGAGTTTTGGTGGGTGGCCCTCTCTTGACAGGTTTATTTGTGGTGCCATATTCTTTGCATTTTTTAATAATGGATTTAACGGTGCTCCGTGGAATTTTCAAAGTTTCTGATATTTTTTTAGAACCCAACACTGATCTGTACTTTTCCCCAACTTTGTCGCTGACCTGTTTGGAGAGCTCCTTGGTCTTCATGGTGCCGCTTGCTTGGTGGTGCCCCTTGCTTAGTGGTGTTGCAGACACTGTGCTCGCATATTCCCTTAAAGACCTTTGCTTGAAAAACGAGAAAAAACGGCAGAAGTAGGGTTTGTCCATTTTGAGACGCCATAGACCCCTTTCTGTGTTAACAAACATAGCTGCAAGAGGGGGATGGGCGCGAGTTGGTGGCAGAACAAGGGGGAGTTCTTATAGAACGCCAGCAAAAAAAGCCTCTATTTACATGTTGCTTATGAGTGCATTTCACACTACTTTGGATTATAATTGGATTTTAAGGCTCGTATGAATGCCCTGCTTAATATAATGTTCGTGGCATCATCACAAATCAACTGCATTATACTTAAAAACACTTCAACCAGTAAAATGGCTCTTTGGCTAGCTTTTGCTACAGCCTATATCAATCAGCATTCGCATTCTAGCTAAGAACTGCTGCATCGAAGGTATTTTGCAAAGATCACACACAACCAAATATAATCATAGCGACTGTTCAAGCAAGAATCAAAACATAATTTTAAGTGTATGAGAACCCCAAAAAATTATTTTGTTTAGAAGTAATAAAAATGTAAATCTAGACTACTGCCGTCAAGAGTCGCACGCATCTGTTTGTGACGTCAGTGTGTCATGTACTGGAAAAGGGTCTATAGCCACTTCCTCAAAATAGTCAGAAAACTCAAGAATTCCGTCTTTAATGTTGATGTTTTTGCCGAGGAGATCTTAGTCGTGCAATTTTACATTTAACAAAGATGTTTGTCATTAAATGAGAGACGAGTCGTTTTCATGCAGATTTTTAACTGAGAAATACTTTAACAAAGACATTATTGAAGAATACCTACTGTTGACCAATAACCCCCCTTCCCCTTCGGATACAGACTTCGGCTTGACTCGAGGAAAAAATGTTGTGTGCCAGAACAGCTGAAAAAAACCTTACCAAAAGTCCAAAACGAAAACAAAAAGTCATAATATATGCACAAACTCTTCCGAACTGTTTCGGCTGGGAAGCATGCTGACGCCTTAAAGGCTAACAAAAAGTCTGTCTTACAATGGTTTCAGTAGTCCTACATTGTCACAAGGTATAGATTATACCCCTATTTAGACCTGAAGTAGCAGACAGTCTAAATCCAGATTAGTGACAATATCGGAACGCTTAAACCATTTGTAACATAATTATTGTTGGTCCAGCATAAAGTTTGAGCTTTCCTTTCAACACCATGGAGTGAATCCTTACCACTGCTACACCTGGCTATCAGCCACCGGAGCTTAGTCTGGCAGCGAAAAAGTTTATTCAGCCTCATTTACTGCCTTAAAAAAACATAGCTGATATGGCTGACTTGCTTAAATAAATATGGTTTCTAATGACTCCTTGTGGATTTGTGTAATTCGATAAGAACCGCCTAGTTAAATAAAGGTTCAATAATAATAAAATATGCACATAATAAAAAATTGACACTGTAAAACACACAGGGTGTTCACTCCTTAGGCCTACCTTCCTTTCTGCCTCAGACTTCTGAATCTACTTCTGAAAGTACCATGCTTAGATTCATAATAACATCTCAGATTGAACTCTTCCCAAACAGCGACAGTTTCGTTGCAAACAAGACACACTGGTTTGATACTGGAGAAATATGATAAATATATTTGAATAGAACAGTTGGACTATTAATATAGACATTGGTGATTTTACCACTGTAATCAGATGGACATTATTATGTTATGGTCATTGAATTGATTAGCCCACTAACCACGTGTTAAATGTGTAGTGTAGCTTCACTGTGTAGGACTATGAATTGGGCAGCTATAGGCTATTTGTTAATAGGCTAATTATGTTCTGGCCCGCAGACTAGCTACAAGCTCAGCAACACATTGACTGGAGGCCAAACCTAGTTGCCAACCCCCTATATTGTAAATTCAATCTGGCTTTACTTCCGGGCTGTTATGACAGATCTGGCCGTATCTTCTCTCTATGTTTCTAAAGAATACCATGGTACTACCATGTCAGGAAAATACCATGGTACTGGTGCAACTACCATGGTGTGTTCCTGACATGGTAGTACCATGAAATAAATACCATGGTACTATCATGTTCTTTTGGTCACTACAGTGGCATGTTCTTGGAACCATTCCTGGACAAGCCTTGTTGCATGGGGCATAATCCTGCTGAAAAATTCCACATTTTCCTCATTCATTTACATTATTTCATTCATTCAGATCTAGGATGGGTTGTTTAAGTGTTCCCTTTATTTTTTTGAGCAGTGTATTTTGCAGATGGATACACTGCTGCCATGAAGGGATGCACCTGATTGGTAACGATGTTTAGATATCCTGTGGCATTCAAAATGTTGCTCCACCTTCATCAAGGGGCCCAATGTGTGCCATGAAATCACACCCCACACCACCACCACCATCCTGCAATGCTGACACACAGCATGGATGCATGTACTCGTGGTTTCCTCCATACCTTAGTCCTCCCATCAGCGTGAAACAGCAGGAACTGGGATTCATCAGACCAGGCAATGTTTTTCAAATTCTCCAGTGTCCAGTGTTTTCATTCCTTAGCCCACTGCAACTGCAGTTTCTTGTTTTCTGCTGAAAGCTTCACTTAACAATAACATATACCTACTGTTGGACCCATAACTTCACCTAACAACAACATAGACCTACTGTAGGACCCATAACTTCACCTAACAACAACATAGACCCACTGTAGGACCCATAACTTCACCTAACAATAACACAGACCTACTGTAGGACCCATAACTTCACCTAACAACCTAGACCTACTGTAGGACCCATAACTTCACCTAACAACAATATAGACCCACTGTAGGACCCATAACTTCACCTAACAACATACACCTACTGTAGGACCCAAACTACACCTACCAACATAGACCTACTGTAGGACCCATAACTTCACCTAACAACATAGACCTACTGTAGGCCCATAACTTCACCTAACAACATAGACCTACTGTAGGACCCATAACTTCAACTAACAACATAAACTACTGTAGGACCCATAAATTCACCTAACAACATAGACCTACTGTAGGACCCATAACTTCACCTAATAACATAGACCTACTGTAGGACCCATAACTTCACCTAACAACAACATAGACCTACTGTAGGACCCATAACTTCACCTAACAACAACATAGACCTACTGTAGGACCCATAACTTCACCTAACAACATAGACCTACTGTAGGACCCATAACTTCACCTAACAACAACATAGACCTACTGTAGGACCCATAACTTCACCTAATAACAACATAGACCTACTGTAGGACCCATAACTTCACTTCACAACATACACCTACTATAGGACCCATAACTTCACCTAACAACAACATAGACCTACTGTAGGACCCATAACTTCACCTAACAACAACATAGACCTACTGTAGGATCCATAACTTCACCTAACAACAACATAGACCTACTGTAGGACCCATAACTTCACCTAACAACATAGACCTACTGTAGGACCCATAACTTCACCTAACAACATAGACCTACTGTAGGACCCATAACTTCACCTAACAACAACATAGACCTACTGTAGGACCCATAACTTCACCTAACAACATATACCTACTGTAGGACCCATAACTTCACCTAACAACAACATAGACCTACTGTAGGACCCATAACTTCACTTCACAACATACACCTACTATAGGACCCATAACTTCACCTAACAACATAGACCTACTGTAGGACCCATAACTTCACCTAACAACAACATAGACCTACTGTAGGACCCATAACTTCACCTAACAACATAGACCTACTGTAGGACCCATAACTTCACCTAACAACATATACCTACTGTAGGACCCATAACTTCACCTAACAACAACATAGACCTACTGTAGGACCAATAACTTCACCTAACAACATAGACCTACTGTAGGACCCATAACTTCACCTAACAACAACATAGACCTACTGTAGGACCCATAACTTCACCTAACAACAACATAGACCTACTGTAGGACCCATAACTTCACCTAACAACATATACCTACTGTAAGACCCATAACTTCACCTAACAACAACATAGACCTACTGTAGGACCCATAACTTCACCTAACAACAACATAGACCTACTGTAGGACCCATAACTTCACCTAACAACATATACCTACTGTAGGACCCATAACTTCACCTAACAACAACATAGACCTACTGTAGGACCCATAACTTCACTTCACAACATACACCTACTGTAGGACCCATAACTTCACCTAACAACAACATATACCTACTGTAGGACCCATAACTTCACCTAACAACAACATAGACCTACTGTAGGACCCATAACTTCACCTAACAACATATACCTACTGTAGGACCCATAACTTCACCTAACAACAACATAGACCTACTGTAGGACCCATAACTTCACCTAACAACATAGACCTACTGTAGGACCCATAACTTCACCTAACAACATAGACCTACTGTAGGACCCATAACTTCACCTAACAACATAGACCTACTGTAGGACCCATAACTTCACTTAACAACAACATATACCTACTGTAGGACCCATAACACCTTATAACTGTTATACCAAGATGTCTGAACTTCTTGATGAGGTCGCTAGGTTTTGGGTTAAGGTTGCTACAATAGCTTTCTCTATGAATTTGACAGTGGTTACATTTCTCCAGCCCCCAATTTTGCTGCTGTTTAAAACCTAGGTTGCCCCTTTAAAAAAAGCCACACATCAATCAATCAGCAGTTCAAATAATAACAAAGCTGTCATTCCACCACTGTTTTGGTAATAAGATGATAGATGTGACTGGAGAAATGTAACTACTCTCAAATTCATAGACAGACCTATGGATGCAAGGACTGACCATCAATGACATCAATATTATAGTTTTAACCATGTTGAGGCGATACAGTGTTGGTTTACATTTACATTGTTTCTAAACATTGGAGTAGAAAAAGCTTATTTTGGGATCTGATGGGGTACGACAGTTGAACTAAGCTCATGAGGCATGTGTTATATTCTTCAAGAATCAATGGCTATATATAAATAATTAAAAAGTCCAAATATGGATGTAGCAACTGCAGATTTCACCTTTAACACCACACATATGTTCAACAACTGCAGAGTTTGTGCCTCTGTTTTTAAGATAGTACTTACTAGTGTTAATCAGGGCCCGGTTTCTCAAAACCATCTTACTGCTAAGTTGATCATTAGAACCATTGGATGCCTTAAGATGCCTTTGGGAAACCGGAATCAGATATCCAGTTTCCTCCTCTTCTTCCTCCTCCTTTTTCGATGTGACAGTCATCTCCTCCTCCTCCTCCTCTTTCACTCCAAAAACTGCATCCTCCTCTTCTTTCACTGTAACATCCTCCTCCTCTTTTACTCTGAACGCGTCTTCCTCTTCTTTCACTGTAACATCCTCTTCCTCTTTCACTCTGAACGCGTCTTCCTCTTCTTTTACTGTAACGTCTTTCTCTTCTTCTTTCACGGTAACAGCTTCACCCTCTACTTGTTTTTGTATTGTAACATCCTCCTCTTCCTCCTCCTCTTTCACTAGAGCCTCTTTCTCCGTCCAGCAGCCCTCCTCTTCTTTAGCAGGAGGAGAGTAGCTTAGTGAGCTCATGGTCGGGGATGTTAGCTAGCTAGGCTAGTGCTAACTTAACCAGCCAGCTAGCTGACCAATAACAACAACACCGTAAATATGAAATTAAATGGGATAACTAACTACACGACAGAAGTGGGTTGAAAACACAGTGGCTAATATACACGAAAGCGTCTAAAGAGCTTTATTGGTTCGGCTATTTTGTCTAGCAAGCTACCGAGGTGTCTGACTAACTGTTGCTGCTGTTGAAAGAAGCGTCCCGTCCACTAGATTATACGTCACACTAGCAGCATAGCCTTAAAGTCCCACATCGCCATCTGCTGACTGGAGTGGGTAACGAAGTTGAGTAAAATGTAGATTTTATTTTCAGACAAAAAGTTAAAGAAAAAGGGTAGGAAGCATGGGCGGTGTGTTCAATAGGGCGATATGGGCGACGCACTGCCAAACGGGAAAAGGAAGGGATTTTTTTTCTAATCAATTATATCACGGCAACAGTAGTTCAGTGTTCACGTCTGATCTGCCAGCCACTAAATGTCCAATCAGGCTAAAGTCGTGCTTCAAATGTCCCCGCCCGTTTTGGGGCGATTTCAGTCAGGTTGAAAATCGCCCAGAAGTCTCTCATAGCCTCTAATGTAAAAAAAAAAAAATTCAAATTTCTGAGCTTTCAATACAATCTCTATGGGTGTCTGAGGGCTTGCACTTACGCGCTTTCGTCATACGTAACGTAACGTAACCATGAACGTAACTAAGAAACTACTCTTTCACCCTAAAGGCGGCACGGCAGACAGCAACGCTTAGACAGCGACTGGTGTAACCGACATGCACCATCTTTCAGAAAAGATTAAGAAAAATGAGCTGTCAAAGACCCACATTGATAGCTGTTTGAGATTGTCTGCTTTGGGGAGAGTGAATATTGCCACTCAACTGGATGAGGGATACAGGGCTAGCTGTCCGCCGCCACAACGATGAGGTTAGCAACAGCAGAGTCGTGAACACTGTCTACGAGAATCGAGACGACCTCATAGAATGTTTTGAAGCCATCCGGACGGGTTCATTGGGTTCATTTGACCAGCTCACCGTACCAGAAGCTACAGAAGAAGGACATCGATGCTGTCTTTATCAAACGTGCCCTAGACAGCTTCGCAAGCAGTGTGCAGGCCATAAGGTAAGATAAAGATTAAACAATATCATTCGATCTTTCTCAAAGCAGAGCTTTATTTGAAAATGTATGCATGAAAGGAGACTGCATTTGTGTTTGAAATTACATTATTCTCATTATATATGGCCAGTGGTGTAATCTATCTTATTTTATATACTATGTGTACTGTACAGTGGTGCTCATAAGTGTATGAACACATTCTAAAGCTGACTAAAAAGAGGAATAAAAAAATGAAAAAATGGAAATTGATCTTAATGACTTAATTAAAAAAGTTGGAAAATCCAACCTTTAAGGACACCAATTTTCTTTTCTTTTTTATTCCTCTTTTTAGTCAACTCTAGCATGGGATCATAAGCTTATGAGCACCACTGTATACTGTGCTGAACATCCAGGCTATGTGAGACACAAAGGCTAACTTAAACACTAAAGACTTTATGCATCCCTGCCCATTTTAAGTGGAACTGAAGTATTTGTACTATACATGGATACATTGCATATACCTGTGCATCACATAGACAACAATACTGTACAAAGCCAACAAACACATTGGTCTGTTTGCCTTCAGGGACTCCTCTCAACAGCAGCTGCAAGAAGCAACAGGAGCCAAAAGACCCAGAACAGCTTTGAGAGAAGAGGAGAAAAAAATAAAATAAAAAAAATATGCCATTTAGCAGACGCTTTTATCCAAAGCGACTTACAGTCATGCGTGCATACATTTTTTTTTTTTTTTTGTGTATGGAAGCAGAAGCAGAGGCTGTCTGAAGAGGTCTGCAACACCATCCTGGATCACACCAAAGAAAGGTTCTCTTTCTCTGGCCACCTTGTGAGTGCTACCTTACTGCAAGCAGACATGTTTGAAAGGTACTGCCATTCAAAAAAATAAAAAATCTGTTCATGTTCATTTTTACAAATCTATACAATTGGCCAGAATATGGTTGTTCATATTTACAAATCTATACAATTGGCCAGAATATGGTTGTTCATTTTTACAAAGCCATACATATTGTTTATTCAGTGTTGAGGAATGTGAAAGAACACCCTTGATTATTTTTACTGTGATAACTTATTTTGCTTTTGTAAGCCAACACTTTTGAGATCAGTCAATAAATGCTTCTGGTATTGACTTATATGCTGCCCCTGTCTTCATGTTGTTGCTGGACATATCTTTTAAAAAATGTGTGTAGGTCACCTAAATCATCAGAAAAATTGCCCCCCCCTGAGAATTTTTTCAGGAGCCGCCACTGGTAGGAAGCATGTGTTTTTACTCACCAATGTAACAACACAGTGTGGTTAAAGACTTAGTAACTTAGTTGTAGTCACGATCTGGTTACCTATTAAGTTCAAACAGTTATGTTTTTGCGTTATTACATATTTATTAACTTATTTCCAGATATCTTCTAAACTACCCACAATGCACTATTTCTCAACGTCATATGGAGGATCTACTCTGTGCTACCGAGTTTGTATGCTAGCTCGGTAGCTAGCTCAAGCTTGCAAACGTTAGCCACACCTCATGTTTTTCATGCACTGTGTGGTTGTGTTATCTAATGTGAACCTGTTACCACAATAGGCTCTGGTGCCTTCTTGCCGTGGGCTCAAACCCAAAGAGAAAATCAGACCTGGCAGTGACATACTAGACCCTGGCAGTAAATCTAATACTCAGGTGCTTTAAGTCATGCATGAAAGGTCTGGGGTGGTTCCGTGGTTATAAGTTACTGACCTAAAACTCACTAGCTTCTAGAACTCTGGTCTTCCTAAAACTCACTAGCTTCTAGAACTCTGGTCTTCCTAAAACTCACTAGCTTCTAGAACTCTGGTCTTCCTAAAACTCACTAGCTTCTAGAACTCTGGTCTTCCTAAAACTCACTAGCTTCTAAAACTCACTGGCTTCTAGAACTCTCGTCTTCCTAAAACTCATTAGCTTCTAGAACTCTCGCCCCCTTGGAACGAGCCCAAACAAAACTCATCTCCAATACAGAAAAACGTGCAGTCAAAATAAATTGTGATCCATGACAACGCACTGGCTAAATGCAAAACACAAATCCTTTTGACTGCCCACCCTTGAGACAATCAGAAACCAAGTTGTCCTTACCACGGACATGTCTGATTTCAAGAGGAAACTCCTGCAATATCCGTAGTAACTTTCCACCTCACTGCGGAGCTTCTCTCTCTTTTCAGGGTTCACTCGATATGCATGTTGTTGGATCGGGGCCGAGTCCCCAATGTCATACTCTAGTACATTTGGGTTGGCACATCTGAGAATGAATCCTGATATTCTACAAGCAGGGCAACAATGTCAATATAATTGTACCCCAAAATGGTCAGTTCATTGCATAAATTAAAATTACTAAATGTTGCATGAATTGTAAATATGAAATATCAAAACAGAATGATCACCCCTTTGTTAATATGTATTGGCAATAATTCACTTAATGGTGAGGCATTGAATAATTAAAAATGTATATTTTGTCAGGCTGGATGTTTGAAATATGAGTAGGTTATTTGAGTCATGCTTCTTCAGTAGTGGAATAAAGACAAGTAGCACTTGAATGTTGTAAAGAAATACTGGAGTGATGTAAGATTGTTAATAAAACTGATTATAGACCAATTTATTATACTGCGTCCATGTTTATAGGCTGCAAGTACGTTGAAATTAAGTTGTTGTAAAGTCGTTGAAAAAAACGACCTGAAAATACATATTTTCAACTAAAACCGAATGTAAACTCAGCAACAAAAAAAAGTCCTCTCACTGTCAACTGCGTTTATTTCCAGCAAACTTAACATGTGTAAATATTTGTATGAACATAACAAGATTCAACAACTGAGATATAAACTGAACAAGTTCCACACACAAATAATGTGTCCCTGGGGGGGGTCAAAATCAAAAGTAACAGTCAGTATCTGGTGTGGCCACCAGCTGCATTAAGTACTGCAGTGCATCTCCTCCTCATGGACTGCACCAGATTTGCCAGTTCTTGCTGTGAGATGTTACCCCACTCTTCCACCAAGGCACATACAAGTTCCCGGCCATTTCTGGGGGAATTGCCCTAGCCCTCACCCTCCGATCCAACAGGTCCCAGACGTGCTCAATGGGATTGAGATCCGGGTTCTTCACTGGCCATGACAGAACACTGACATTCCTGTCTTGCAGGAAATCACGCACAGAATGAGCAGTATGGCTGGTGGCATTGTCATGTCAGGATGAGCCTGAAGGAAGGGTACCACATGAGGGAGGATGCCTCCTTGCAGCATGCATAAGGCACGTTCACGCAGATGAGCAGGGACCCTGGGCATATTTCTTTTGGTGTTTTCCAGAGTCAATAGAAAGGCCTCTTTTGTGTCCTACGTTTTCATAACTGTGACCTTAATTGCCTACCATCTGTAAGTCTTAACGACTGTTCCACAGGTGCATGTTCATTAATTATTTATGGTTCATTGAACAAGCATGGGAAACAGTGTTTAAACCCTTTATAATGAAGATCTGTGAAGTTATTTTGGATTTTTACAAATTATCTTTGAAAGACCGGGTCCTGAAAAAGGGACGTTTCTTTTTTGCTGAGTTTATATTGGACATCAGGCATAGTCTTCTTTTCAATGACTTTTCAATGACATTTTGCTACGTGGGAAACCTCAATGTCAAAACACAGTTTTAACATGTCCAAATCAATAACCAATATGCAAAAACAGTTTGTGATATATTGAAAACCGAAACCTAAACTGTACTATCTACACAAATGTGCCACAATAATCATATTAAAACAAGCACCTTATAAACTGCACAAGCACTGTGACACTCTGGCTCTAGGACTTTTGTATGTGAGCTAGAGTGTATGTTGTTTTGTTGGGGATTTGGGTGTTTTTCTATGTTGGTAGTTCTGTCGGGTGTATTTCTATGTTTGCAGGTCTGTGTGTTGTTTTTCTAGGTGTTGTATGTTGTAGTCAATGACTCCCAATCGGAGGTAACGAGTGTCAGCTGTCGGCTCGTTATCTCTGATTGGGAGCCATATTTAAACTGTCAGTTTTCACCTTTGTTTTGTGGGTTATTGTTCCAAGTTCAGTGTATTGTTACGTTAGGACTTCACTATCGTCATTTGTTGTTTTGTCGTGGTTGCTTTATTAATAAAGTCATCATGTTCACTCCACGCGCTGCGTATTGGTCCGCTCCTTCCGACGATCGTGACAGAATAACCCACCATAAAGGAACCAAGCAGCGCGTCCAGGAACAAAGGGTCTGGACATGGAAGGAACTGGTGGAAGGTAAAGGGTCCTGGACTTGGGAGGAGATCCTAGATGGTATGGATCGCCGACCATGGAACGAGACGGTGGAGAGGCGACGGCGAGAGGAGCAACGGCATCAGCAGGGCCATCATCGTCGGGAAGGACGAGAGGCAACCCCAGAAGAAATTTTTGGGGGGCACATGGTTTGGGCGACGGAGCAGCAGGGAGGCTGCCACAAGGCAGAGTCAGAGGGCTGCCAGGTTAAGGGGGGCTGACGGAGGCAGAGAAGGGACGGATTCAGTGGGCTACCAGGTCAAGGGGGCAACTGGGTAAAGCAGGGAAGGAAAGTGTTGAGGCACGGCGTGAGGTACTGGGGTGTGTAACCAGTTCGGTCCGGCCCGTTCCTAGTCCCGTGGTGCAGCCAGTAGTGTGTGTTCCCGTACGGTACGGCCTGTTCCGGTTCCTCGCACTAAGGGATACGGTGCGCGTCGCCAGCCCAGCCCGGCCTGTTCCTACTCCTCGCACCAGGGGATACGGTGCGCTTCGCCAACCCGGCCCGGCCTGTTCCGGCCACTCGCACCAGGGATACGGTGCGCGTCGCCAGCCCAGCCCGGCCTGTTCCTACTCCTCGCACCAGGGATACGGTGCGCCGCCAACCCGGCCCGGCCTGTTCCGGCCACTCGCACCAGGGATACGGTGCGCGTCGCCAGCCCAGCCCGGCCTGTTCCTACTCCTCGCACCAGGGATACGGTGCGCTCGCCATCCCGGCCCGGCCTGTTCCGGCCACTCGCACCAGGGATACGGTGCGCGTCGCCAGCCCAGCCCGGCCTGTTCCTACTCCTCGCACCAGGGATACGGTGCGCTTCGCTACCCGGCCCGGCCTGTTCCGGCCACTCGCACCAGGGATACGGTGCGCGTCGCCAGCCCCGCCCGGCCTGTTCCTGCTCTCCGCACTAGGCGTTATGGGAGTCCCCAGGGTCCAGCATGCCCTGTTCCGGCTCCCCGCACTAGGCGTTATGGGGAGTCCCCAGGGTCCAGCATGCCCTGTTCCGGCTCCCCGCACTAGGCGTTATGGGGAGTCCCCAGGGTCCAGCATGCCCTGTTCCGGCTCCCCGCACTAGGCGTTATGGGAGTCCCCAGGGTCCAGCATGCCCTGTTCCGGCTCCCCGCACTAGGCGTCATGTGCGTTCCCAGGGTCCAGCAAGCCCTGTTGCTTCTCTCCGCACTAGCCCTGAGATGCGTGTCCTCAGCCCGGTACCTCCTGTTCCGGCACCACGCACCAGGCCTACGATGCGCCTCAGACGGCCAGAGTCTGCTGTCTGCCCAACGGGGCCTGAACTGTCCGTCTGCCCAACGCCGTCTGAACTGTCCGTCTGCCCAACGCCGTCTGAACTGCCCGTCTGCCCAACGGGCCTGAACTGTCCGTCTGCCCAACGCCGTCTGAACTGTCCGTCTGCCCAACGCCGTCTGAACTGCCCCGTCTGCCCAACGGGGCCTGAACTGTCCGTCTGCCGCAACGCCGTCTGAACTGCCCATCTGCCCAACCCGTCAGAGCCTTCCGCCAGACAGGATCAGCCAGAGCCTTCCGCCAGACAGGATCAGCCAGAGCCTTCTGCCAGACAGGATCAGCCAGAGCCTTCTGCCAGACAGGATCAGCCAGAGCCTTCCGCCAGACAGGATCAGCCAGAGCCTTCCGTGCCAGACAGGATCAGCCAGAGCCTTCCGCCAGACAGGATCAGCCAGAGCCTTCCGCCAGCCAGGATCCGCCAGAGCCGTCCAGCCAGGATCCGCCTGAGCCAGCCAGCCAGGATCTGCCCCTCAGTCCGGTGCTGCCCTTTAGTCAGGTGCTGCCCCTTAGCCCGGTGCTGCCCCTTGGTCCGGTGCTGCCCCTTAGTCCGGTGCTGCCACTTAGTCCGGTGCTGCCCCTTAGTCAGGTGCTGTCCCTTAGTCCGGTACTGCCTACTAAGCAGTTTGTGACTGTGGTGGGGTGGGGATCACGACCGGGGCCAGAGCCACCACCGTGGACAGACGCCCACCCAGACCCTCCCCTAGAGCGTAGGCTGGTGCGCCCGGAGTGCGCACCTTTAGGGGGGGGTACTGTGACACTCTGGCTCTAGGACTTTTGTATGTGAGCTAGAGTGTATGTTGTTTTGTTGGGGATTTGGGTGTTTTTCTATGTTGGTAGTTCTGTCGGGTGTATTTCTATGTTTGCAGGTCTGTGGGTTGTTTTTTCTAGGTGTTGTATGTTGTAGTCAATGACTCCCAATCGGAGGTAACGAGTGTCAGCTGTCGGCTCGTTATCTCTGATTGGGAGCCATATTTAAACTGTCAGTTTTCACCTTTGTTTTGTGGGTTATTGTTCCAAGTTCAGTGTATTGTTACGTTAGGACTTCACTATCGTCTTTTGTTGTTTTTACGTGGTTGCTTTATAAATAAAGTCATCATGTTCACTCCACGCGCTGCGTATTGGTCCGCTCCTTCCGACGATCGTGACAAGCACCAACAATAAGTCACTGATATCGATTATGGGGGAGATCAGGTTGTACCTGCTGTTGAAACTAACACAACTAAAAAACACATGGAAATGGGAGATAACTTTTACCTCACTGGTTAGAGGACAACCTGCAGAAGACAGTCAGCTACATTTTGGAGGGATGCATTTACATTTATGGGTCGCTAAACAAAGGAACGCAACACTTATTTCATCGATATCATGTTGAAATCAATTGCGCAAGAGGGGGAGATGAGGTTGCACGTCCTGTTAAAACTAACAGCTCAAACACCACATGGAATCTGTGAATAATGTGTACATCACTGGTTGAAGGACAATTTGTAGAAAACAGCTAGCTACTTTTTGAAGTGTTGCATTTTGATTCAAGTGGGTTGCCAACAAGGTAAGTGTAACACAACTTTTTTTTCTTTCACTTTTTGTTAAATCACATAAATACTCTTTCAATTCAGAGCCTGGATTTTTCCCAGAGGCTAATATCCATATCATGCTGAAATAAATTGAACAGGGGGAAACGTTTAGGGTTCTACATTATGATATTAATTAAAATACTCCTACTACAATGTTTAAATATTCTACATTGTGACATCATTTCATTGATATCATGAAACAACTCCTTCATGTATGTATTTTCTGATGTTTGATCAGAGATATTTTATCAGAGTATCTCTTGTCACATGATCACAGCTATACGTCTTCTCTCCTGTGTGAGTTCTCAGATGTACTATAAGGCCACTTGACTGCATAAAACTCTTCCCACATTGAGTACAGCTATATCATTTATCTCCTGCTATAAAGTTTCTCTCCTGTGTTGTGTGTGTTCTCTGGTGTGATTTTAAATATCTTAACCTAACAAAAGTCTTTCCACAGTCAGAGCAGTCGTAAGGTTTCTCTCCTGTGTGTGTTCTCAGATGTACTATCAGCGTGCTTGACTGAGTAAAACTCTTCCCACATTGAGTACAGCTATACGGTTTCTCTCCTGTGTGTGTTCTCTGGTGTGATACCAGGCCGCTTGACTGAGTAAAACTCTTCCCACATTGAGTACAGCCATAAGGTTTCTCTCCTGTGTGTGTTCTCTGGTGCATCGTCAGATACACAGATGTACCAAAACTCTTCCCACATTGATCACAGCTAAAAGGTTTCTTTCCTGTGTGTGTTCTCTGGTGTGATTTGAAATCTATTAAATTAACAAAAGTCTTTCCGCAGTCAGAGCAGTCGTAAGGTTTCTCTCCTGTGTGTCTTCTCAGATGTACTATCAGGTAGCTTGACCCAGTAAAACTCTTCCCACATTGATCACAGCTATAAGGTTTCTCTCCTGTGTGTACTCGCTGGTGTATTTTAAGTTCTGATGAAAACTTGCAACGTTTCCCACAGTCAGAGCAGCAGTGAGATTTCTTCCCAGTGGGTCTCAGATGGTTTTTCTTAAGTTTTTCTGATCTGGAGAGAGACCTTTCTGCCTCGTCAGCATCATGTTGTTGAGGCTCCCCAGAGGATCCACGATAGCCACGTCTCTCTCCTATGTGAACGACAAAGTCAGACAGACGGTTAAAGAACCACAACAGCAGAAATACACTGTTTATTTGAGGTAAAAGGTGATACCCAGAGCATACCCATGAAATTGTACAACAATTGACATCTTAAATTATTTGACATCAAGTGAGCAAAAAGTCATATTTTGTCATTTTTCCACATTAGTAGTAACATCGATGATTCTAGGCTAGAAATAAGTTTAGTTGTTGAAATCCTAAGCAGAGTGCCAGACGACTTTTACTCTCCAATATAGGACCCTTTCTGTGTTTGCTGCTTGTTGATATGCAAGACAATTTGGCTGTAGAAACTCCTCCATGCTAATAACCTCTAGTTATGGATGTAGTATATCTGAACTCCTCCATGCTAATAACCTCTAGTTATCGATGTAGTATATCTGAACTCCTCCATGCTAATAACCTCTAGTTATGGATGTAGTATATCTGAACTCCTCCATGCTAATAACCTCTAGTTATGGATGTAGTATATCTGAACTCCTCCATGCTAATAACCTCTAGTTATGGATGTAGTATATCTGAACTCCTCCATGCTAATAACCTCTAGTTATGGATGTAGTATATCTGAACTCCTCCATGCTTATAACCGCTAGTTATGGATGTAGTATATCTGAACTCCTCCATGCTAATAACCTCTAGTTATGGATGTAGTATATCTGAACTCCTCCATGCTAATAACCTCTAGTTATGGATGTAGTATATCTGAACTCCTCCATGCTAATAACCTCTAGTTATGGATGTAGTATATCTGAACTCCTCCATGCTAATAACCTCTAGTTATGGATGTAGTATATCTGAACTCCTCCATGCTAATAACCTCTAGTTATGGATGTAGTATATCTGAACTCCTCCATGCTAATAACCTCTAGTTATGGATGTAGTATATCTGAACTCCTCCATGCTAATAACCTCTAGTTATGGATGTAGTATATCTGAACTCCTCCATGCTAATAACCGCTAGATATGGATGTAGTATATCTGAACTCCTCCATGCTAATAACCTCTAGTTATGGATGTAGTATATCTGAACTCCTCCATGCTAATAACCTCTAGTTATGGATGTAGTATATCTGAACTCCTCCATGCTAATAACCTCCTAGTTATGGATGTAGTACATCTGCATGGAGCAAAAATGGTGAGCGAAGATTTTAGTTTTTCACAATGTATTCTGAATATTACCACACATTATCAGAGCAAGATCGGGAGCTACTCAAGGAAACTCACATTAAGCTCTGTGTCGCTATTCACTAATTCACCACTAATTCAGTAAAATGCTCTTTGGCTACCTTTTACACACTAAGTGTATGCCAAATTGGCCCATAACTTCATCTAACAATAACATACAGTACCAGTCAAAAGTTTGGACACAACTACTCATTCAAGGGTTGGTCTTTATTTTTACTATTTTCTACATTGTAGGACAATAGTGAAGACATCAAAACTATGAAATAACACATATGGAATCATGTAGTAACCAAAATAGTGTTAAACTAATCAAAATATTTTAGATTTTAGATTCTTCAAAGTAGCCACCGTTTGCCTTGAAGACAACTTTGCACTCTTGGCATTCTCTCAAGCAGCTTCATCTGGAATGCTTTTCCAACAGTCTTGAAGGAGTTCCCACATATGCTGAGCACTTGTTGGCTGCTTTTCCTTCACTCTGCGGTTCAACTCATCCCAAACCATCTCAATTGGGTTGAGGTCGGGGGATTGTGGTGGCCAGGTCATCTGATGCAGCACTCCATCACTCTCCTTCTTGGTAAAATAGCCCTTACACAGCCTGGAGGTGTGTTGGGTCATTGTCCTGTTGAAAAGCAAAATGATAGTCCCACTAAGCCCAAACCAGATGGGATGGCGTATCACTGCAGAATGCTGTGGTAGCCATGCTGGTTAAGTGTGCCTTGAATTCTAAATGAATCACAGACAGTGTCACCATCAAAGCACCCCCACATCACCACACCTCCTCCTCCATGCTTCACGGTGGGAACTACACACGCGGAGATCATCCGTTCACCCACATAAAGACACGGCGGTTGGAACCAAATATCTCAATTTCCACCGGTCTAATGTCCATTGCTCGTGTTTCTTGGCCCTAGCAGATCTCTTCTTCTTATTGGTGTCCTTCAGTAGTGGTTTCTTTGTAGCAATTCAACCATGAAGGCCTGATTTACCCAGTCCCCTCTGAACAGTTGATGTTGAGATACGTCTGTGACTTGAAATCTGTGAAGTCTTTATTTGGGCTGCAATTTCTGAGGCTGGTAACTCTAATGAACTTATCCTCTGCAGCAGAGCTAACTCTGGGTCTTCCGTTCCTGTGGCGGTCCTCATGAGAGCCAGTTTCATCATAGCACTTGATGGTTTTTGCGACTGCACTTGAAGAAACTTTCAAAGTTTTTGAAATGTTCCGTATTGTCTGACCTTCATGTCTTAAAGTAATGATGGACTGTCGTTTCTCTTTGCTTATTTGAGCTGTTCTTGCCATAATATGGACTTGGTCTTTCACCAAATAGGGCTATCTTCTGTATACCAACCCTACCTTGTCACAACACAACTGATTGGCTCAAATGCATTAAGAAGGAAATACATTCCACAAATTAACTTAAGGCACACCTGTTAATTGAAATGCATTCCAGGTGACTACCTCATGAAGCTGGTTGAGAGAATGCCAAGAGTGCAAAGCTGCCATCAAGGCAAAGGGTGGCTACTTTACAGAATCTCTTTGTTTAACACTTTTTGGTTACTACATGATTCCATATGTGTTATTTCATAGTTTTGATGTCTTCACTATTATTCTACAATGTAAAAAAATAGTAAAAAAATAAAGAAAAACCCTTGAATGAGTAGGTGTGTCCAAACTTTTGACTGGTAGTGTACATAGTGTACACTAACTGTAAGTTGCTCTGGATAAGAGAGTCTGCTAAATGACTCAAATGTAAATATACACATATAAATATACACAGACATATATATTGTGATGTCACGAGAGGCTACACAGCTTTCAGCGGGATTGCTCAAGTAGTGCAAGGAGACCAGGTTCAACCAAAACAAGGATTTTATTAAAGGTCTTGGGAAACTAACGAAAGTATAACACAATACTGTTCTCTGGTGGCTCTTAAGGGCTAACAGTTCAGGGATGTCTCTTCCACATCCAAAATCATACCTCTCCCTCGCCCAAATAACTTTTCCCCAGTCTTACTGTCTTCCACGTTGCAGCTAGTGGCCAACCCAGCAAAACGTCCTTCCAAATGTCCCACACGTATTTCCACAGGTGCATATATCCAAAGGTGAGTATTTCCCCCAAGGTAAGTATCTCCAAATCCTTATATTCCTCATGGAAGTGGACGTGCAGCACTCTTGTCCTCCAGAGAGCCCAGCTTGGAGACCGTGTCTCTTCCCTTCAACAAACCTTCAGCTCATCAGCTCCTGATTGGTTTCAGCTGCGTGGGAAGATTGGCCATAGAGGGTTGGAGTTCCCGACCATACCAGCAGATGGAGCCATAGCTGTCTGGGTTTGCAGCCATCTCAGGGGGGATGTAACGTCCCTCCAGGACACAGCCTCTCGTGACATCACACATCCCCCTCCTCGGGACCGACAGTCCTCGTCGGGGTAAAGGCAGCGAAGAAGGCATCACGCCGGAGAGGGCGTCCGCATTGCCGTGGTGCTTGCCAGACTGCTCTCTCTTCAACTCCTCCGACTCTAGGACCCAGCCTCCTGTTGTCTCTCCTTGAGTTTCTTACTGAACGCATCAGCCTTGGTTTTAGCAGAGTTTAGCTTCTGTTGAGCAGCTTTCAGTTCCTTCTCTCTCTCTGCCTCCGCATTCTTCATCTTGTTCTCCAACACCTTGTACTTCTCCTCTGCCTTCTTCTGGACCTCCTTACTACTGCGCAGGGTCTCCTCACACTCCTCGATGGTCCTGCGCAGCCTCTCCAGCTCCTCCTGTTGCTTAGGGAAGGAGCTCTGTTGGAGTTTAGCCTGGAGGATATCTAACTCTTCTGTCTTCATGTCTAACTGTTGCTTTAACAAACGATACCTCTCAGCGGTCCCCCTTCAGACCAGACAGTTCTTTGTCCAGATTCTGTAGCTCCGTCTCTGTGTCGGTCTGGGCACCTGCCATCCCTATCAGAGCCCGGGCGGGAGTGAGTAATTCGGAGGATTGCACCGGAGCCTTCCCAGGATGAGTCTTGCCTCTCCGTTTCCGAGGTACTCGGGTTATCCTCTCCTGAGACTCTCTCCAGAGTGGGTAAAAGGCTGGGCAGTCTCGTCCAATTAGGACAGGGACGGGGAGGGAATCAACCACCCCCCGCCGTCGTGTGTATGGTTCCCCGTGTGCTGGTCATTGTAAGTTCAGTAATGGGGTATTCTCTGGTGTCCCCATGGACACAGGAAACTGGGAGGACTTTCCCGGGGTCAGACACGTTGGGCCCACCAAATCCTTACGCACCAGGGTGGCCCGGCTACCAGAATCCAGTAAGGCCTCCACATCATGGTGATTCACCGTTACCGGGCAGGTGGGGGGTCGATCTGGGCCGCCACCTACGACTCCCAAGAGCGAGGCAAAACGGTGTGTGGGTGCTGAGCTGGAGGACTCCGCAGTGGGCATAGGTTCATCGGCTGGTTTCCCACACTGCCAGGAGATATGTCCCATCTCCCCACACCGGTAACACTGTCGAGTTTCCCCCTCCTGGTGTACTCTTCTTGGACCCGCCTGGTTTCTGGCTCCCCCTGGAGCCGGGATAAGTCCCTGACGTGGCTGGGTTCGAGACCTTGGGGTCCTTTGGACGGGTTCTTCCCATTTGTGGTGGGGCCGCCCTCCTGGGGTCTTTTTCGGGAAGCATTCAGCATCTCCGCTGTGGCCTGGTACTTTTCCACAGCTTCCACGGTCAGATCAGCCGTGGTCAAGGCCTGTTGACTGATGAACCGTTTTGCCTCATAAGGCAGGGCGCGTGAGGTAACGATCCACCACAACGGCCTCCACCACCGCCGCTGCTGTATTCCTCTGCGGATCCAGCCATTTCCTTGCGATTCGGACAAGTTCATGCATCTGCGCCCGAGGAGGTTGGTCTGGTTGGAAGGTCCAGCTGTGAAAGCGCTGGGCCATACCAAACTTTGTGAGTCCATATCTGCTGAGGATCTCAGACTTCAGGGCATCATAGTCAGTAACCTGGTCAGGGCCCAGGTCCCGGACAGCATTCAGCGATTCCCGGTTAGAAAGGGGGCTAACAGACCAACCCACTGTTGCTTGGGCCAGGCTTCCCTAGTGGCCGTGGCCTCAAATGCATGCAGGTATGCCTCAATGTCATCGGTAGCTCCCATCTTAGATATAAAGTCACTTGCCTTTATTGGGCGGGTATTTTGGACCACCCTCTGTCTCTGCAACTGCAATTCCTCTGCCTTCAGAAGGTTGGCTTTCTTTTGCTCCTCCAAGAGAGCCACGTTTGCTTGCATCTGGGCTTGCTGGCCAGCAACAAGGGCTTTCAATATGTCCTCCATTTCAGTCGGCGGGGAGCCTACGGCCAACTTGGAAAACTGGGTGATCAAACCTTCGGTACCCTCCTCTGACATGCACTATTAACGCTTGAGCGTGCCTGTATTCTCCACCATCTGTGATGTCACGAGAGGCTACACAGCTTTCAGCGGGATTGCTCAAGTAGTGCAAGGAGACCAGGTTCAACCAAAACAAGGATTTTATTAAAGGTCTTGGGAAACTAACGAAAGTATAACACAATACTGTTCTCTGGTGGCTCTTAAGGGCTAACAGTTCAGGGATGTCTCTTCCACATCCAAAATCATACCTCTCCCTCGCCCAAATAACTTTTCCCCAGTCTTACTGTCTTCCACGTTGCAGCTAGTGGCCAACCCAGCAAAACGTCCTTCCAAATGTCCCACACGTATTTCCACAGGTGCATATATCCAAAGGTGAGTATTTCCCCAAGGTAAGTATCTCCAAATCCTTATATTCCTCATGGAAGTGGACGTGCAGCACTCTTGTCCTCCAGAGAGCCCAGCTTGGAGACCGTGTCTCTTCCCTTCAACAAACCTTCAGCTCATCAGCTCCTGATTGGTTTCAGCTGCGTGGGAAGATTGGCCATAGAGGGTTGGAGTTCCCGACCATACCAGCAGATGGAGCCATAGCTGTCTGGGTTTGCAGCCATCTCAGGGGGATGTAACGTCCCTCCAGGACACAGCCTCTCGTGACATCACAATATATATATATATCTTTTAAAAATATATTTTCCTTTATTATGGCGGCAGGTAGCTTAGTGGTTAAGAGCGGTGTGCCAGTAACCGAAAGGTCGCTGGTTCTAATCCCCCGAGCCGACTAGGTGAAAAATCTGTCGATGTGCCCTTAAGCAAGGCACTTAACCCTAATTGCTCCTGTAATTCGCTCTGGATAAGAGCGTCTGCTAAATGACTTAAATGTATTATTTTCCACTAACCCTACCACCTCTCCCATAATTGCAGCAAACTAATGAACAACAACACTTAGGCTTCTATTTCCAACATTTTACTGACACAATCTATTTTACAATAGTTATATTTTGTTTGTTTTTTACATCACTGGGGTCAAGCTTCCTGCCATCCAGGACCTAGATACTAGGCATGTCAGAGGAAAATCGTCAAAGACTCCAGTCACCCAAGTCATAGACTGTTCTCTCTGCTACCGCACAGCAAGCGGTACCGGAGCGCCAAGTCTAGGACCAAAAGGCTCCTTAACAGCTTCTACCCCCAAGCCATAAGACTGCTGAACAATTAATCCCCTCCCTCCTTTGTTTTTACACTGCTGCTACTCGCTGTTATCATCTAAGCACAGTCACTTTACCCCTACCGACATGTACAAATTACCTGAACTAACCTGTACCCCAGCCCATTACCTCGGTACCGGTACCCCCTGTATATAGCCTCATTATTACCTGGACTAACCTGTACCCCAGCCCATTACCTCGGTACCGGTACCCCCTGTATATAGCCTCATTATTACATTGACTAACCTGTACCCCAGCACATTACCTCGGTACCGGTACCCCCTGTATATAGCCTCATTATTACCTGGACTAACCTGTACCCCGGCACATTACCTCGGTACCGGTACCCCCTGTATATAGCCTCATTATTACCTGGACTAACCTGTACCCCAGCACATTACCTCGGTATCGGTACCCCCTGTGTATAGCCTCATTATTATCTGGACTAACCTGTACCCCGGCACATTACCTCGGTACCGGTACCCCTGTATATAGCCCCAGCCCATTACCTCGGTACCGGTACCACCTGTATATAGCCTCGAAGTCGCGAGAGTGTGACTCCCCATAGTATGTTGTACCAAAGTTGACTGACCCTTAAGGGAACCACACTGCCATAAATGCAATGAAATCCTCACTGGCAGTTATAGAAAGACCCATATACTGTATAGGCATTGATTCTTGAAGAATATAACTTATAAATGCCTCAAATGTATTTCCCCATCAAAAACCAAAACATAAGCTTGTACAGTGGGGGGAAAAAAGTATTTAGTCAGCCACCAATTGTGCAAGTTCTCCCACTTAAAAAGATGAGAAAGGCCTGTACTTTTCATCATAGGTACACGTCAACTATGACAGACTAATTGAGGAAAAAATTGCAGAAAATCACATTGTAGGATTTTTAATGAATTTATTTGCAAATTATGGTGGAAAATAAGTATTTGGTCACCTACAAACAAGCAAGATTCCTGGCTCTCACAGACCTGTAACTTCTTCTTTAAGAGGCTCCTCTGTCCTCCACTCGTTACCTGTATTAATGGCACCTGTTTGAACTTGTTATCAGTATAAAAGACACCTGTCCACTACCTCAAACAGTCACACTCCAAACTCCACTATGGCCAAGACCAAAGAGCTGTCAAAGGACACCAGAAACAGAATTGTAGACCTGCACCAGGCTGGGAAGACTGAATCTGCAATAGGTAAGCAGCTTGGTTTGAAGAAATCAACTGTGGGAGCAATTATTAGGAATTGGAAGACATACAAGACCACTGATAATCTCCCTCGATCTGCAGCTCCACGCAAGATCTCACCCCGTGGGGTCAAAATGATCACAAGAACGGTGAGCAAAAATCCCAGAACCACACGGGGGGACCTAGTGAATGACCTGCAGAGAGCTGGGACCAAAGTAACAAAGCCTACCATCAGTAACACACTACGCCGCCAGGGACTCAAATCCTGCAGTGCCAGATGTGTCCCCCTGCTTAAGCCAGTACATGTCCAGGCCTGTCTGAAGTTTGCTAGAGTGCATTTGGATGATCCAGAAGAGGATTGGGAGAATGTCATATGGTCAGATGAAACCAAAATATAACTTTTTGGTAAAAACTCAACTCGTTCGTTTTTGGAGGACAAAGAATGCTGAGTTGCATCCAAAGAACACCATACCTACTGTGAAGCATGGGGTTGGAAACATCATGCTTTGGGGCTGTTTGTCTGCAAAGGGACCAGGACGACTGATCCGTGTAAAGGAAAGAATGAATGGGGCCATGTATCGTGAGATTTTGAGTGAAAACCTCCTTCCATCAGCAAGGGCATTGAAGATGAAACGTGGCTGGGTCTTTCAGCATGACAATGATCCCAAACACACCGCCCGGGCAACGAAGGAGTGGCTTCGTAAGAAGCATTTCAAGGTCCTGGAGTGGCCTAGCCAGTCTCCAGATCTCAATCCCATAGCAAATCTTTGGAGGGGAGTTGAAAGTCTGTGTTGCCCAGCGACAGCCCCAAAACATCACTGCTCTAGAGGAGATCTGCATGGAGGAATGGGCCAAAATACCAGCAACAGTGTGTGAAAAGAAAGAGAAAATCAAAAGAAAAGAGAAAATCAGACCTGCTTGTTCCTTTTTGTTTTGTTAACTTTTCAGTAGGGATGTTAGGTTTGATACCGGAGCTACAAGGAATGCGTTGAAATCCCTAAGCAGTATACTTCAAAGCAGTGTGCCGATTCCTGTATCACTTTATCAGCAGCACGTGATCAATGACGTCTGAAGCTTCATTTCGTCAAACAACCACCTGATTGGTTTAGTAATAGGCTTGTTCGACAATGCAGCCGACAAAATGCAGGCGACTGCCGATTGACTGATCTACAAATCACCTTGCATCATAAATACCTACTCATTATATTATTTATAAATCAGTCAACATTTACCCACAATGCAGCATGGATTTGATGCTCTCCAACACGGCCAGTGGTTTAGTAGAAGACATAAAGGCGACGCTGCACAGTCAGTAGGGCGTGTGGGATGTCATCTATAAAAATGTGGCTGTTCTAAATTCTGTGTTGCTCAAAGCCTTGAGTAATGAACCTATTTTTGACACATTTGGCTGGAAAGCGTCAATGCTACAGGAAGCTTCCTTTCCCCCTCATCACTACTTCTCAGCATGTTCTCTGGGAAGTAGACTACGGGAGTTTTTGTAACTTTTTCCCACTTTTGGCTTTACTGCTAGCGCGCTAGCTGACTGACATCTGGAATCTGTCTATTTTGGATGTTGGGGATTTTCCCCTGCCTTCATTCTGTATATCTCTGCTCTTTTGATCTGCAGTTATGTTTCAGTTGGGTTTTGTTAGTTGGGTTCTAACTGGGTCTCCGGAAGTTGGGCTCCAGCTCGTAGACCATAGCTAGTTGGCTAAATAGCTAACGTTAGCTGGCTGGCTAAGATAACTGTATATAGATAACATAGCTAGTTGGCTAAATAGCTAAAGTTAGCTGGCTGGCTAAGATAACTGCATATAGATAACGTTCTATGATATTTTGGTTAGATGGCGTTATGTATTTCCACCATTAGATGCCCTATTATGCACATGCAACATGGTCTAGGGAAAGGCGCCTGTTCAACGTCGCACTGAAGACTGTTTCAGAACCGTGGACAGCGACTGCTATCCAACGAGGGAGAAAGCACATTTGTTATGAAATAATATTATTTTTATTAGTTTTGCACCATTGTTCTAACCATATACAATGTCTTAGAGTGATGGACTGTGCCATCCCCACGACCTTCACAATGGATCAGTCCACTCAGACAGGCCTCCACAATGGATCAGTCCACTCGGACAGGCCTCCACAATGGATCAGTCCACTCGGACTGGCCTCCACAATGGATCAGTCCACTCAGACAGACCTCCACAATGGATCAGTCCACTCAGACAGGCCTCCACAATGGATCAGTCCACTCAGACAGGCCTCCACAATGGATCAGTCCACTCAGACAGGCCTCCACAATGGATCAGTCCACTCAGACAGGCCTCCATAATGGATCAGTCCACTCAGATAGGCCTCCACAATGGATCAGTCCAATCAGACTTGTGCATGTTTATTTTTTTTAAATACATTTGATAATCTCAGTCGACCAACAGCCTATCAACCAAACAAACGACCAGTCTACTAAATGGGGTCAGTCGTAGTTCAGTGTAGTCTACTAAATGGGGTCAGTCGTAGTTCAGTGTAGTCTACTAAATGGGGTCAGTCGTAGTTCAGTGTAGTCTACTAAATGGGGTCAGTCGTAGTACAGTGTAGTCTACTAAATGGGGTCTGTCTTAGTACAGTGTAGTCTACTAAATGGGGTCAGTCGTAGTACAGTGTAGTCTACTAAATGGGGTCTGTCTTAGTACAGTGTAGTCTACTAAATGGGGTCTGTCTTAGTTCAGTGTAGTCTACTAAATGGGGTCAGTCGTAGTACAGTGTAGTCTACTAAATGGGGTCTGTCTTAGTACAGTGTAGTTTACTAAATGGGGTCTGTCTTAGTTCAGTGTAGTCTACTAAATGGGGTCAATCGTAGTTCAGTGTGGGAGGTTCCATCCGGACCTAGGACTTCCCAAGGGATTTATTGGCTGCATTGACTAGCCACACTAGGGATGGACATGAGTAATCGAGTACTGAAGTACTCGAAAGGATGTCAAAACTTGATCTTTAACCAGAGATCAAAATTTTTTCTAATAATGTAAAACTATTTGGTGGAATGTGCTTTGTGGCTGCCCGAATGGGCAAGTTAAATTTTGTCCTGAAAAAAAAAAAAGTTGTCTTGAAGACAACGTTAATTTGCTTTGACTCTAGTGTTCCATTTATATAAAAAAATAAACCCAGCCAAGCAACACACAGTTCTGCTCCCTAAATGCCCGTTCCTCCCTGTACACACGCGTGCTGTGTGTGTCTACAGAAATAAATGCCTATAAAAACATATCAATCTGATGGGATACACAAGATACATTCATTGCCAAATAACGACAGTGTTTTCACAAATTCTAAATGGACTGGTTGACTGAAGTAGGGAAATATGTTCCAACAACAAGCACGGCAGTGTATCTTTTATGTTAGATCAAATGTAGCAGTTGGTTGTTTAGTTTATCTTAATAATTAAAGGGGGAAGCCATAGGCTATATAGTCTAAAATAAAATAATCCACGATAAAGGAATATAAAAGGGTTGTTACAATGGGGAGAAAGGACAGCAAGGCTATGAAAGTCATTACACCGGTTGATATAGTACAAAATAGTAATCATTTAGTTAAGGGTATTGCGAGGTTATCCGGCAAGTGAAACAAAAGTTGCCCTTCATTCTCAAACAAAAACTGATAAAAAGATTCCAGCGATAAGATACAGAAGAGAAGAAAAACTGCTGAGAAAAGGATCCCAAGAATTGGAGGAGAAGAATACATTGAGGTCAAGGAAAGGCCAATTGTAAGAAGATGATGGAAGATGATATTTCGAGGACAGAACTTAGAATATAAGCTGTTGAAGAATCCTGATATGTCAACAACAAAGAACAGGACGAAGAAACTCTCAAAAACCTCAATCATACAACTGGTGGAGAAGGAGAAGAGAAGCTTTGGTTATGAAGAATCAGAGTGAACCAAATCAACAATCACTGCTACAGCTTCAACTGAACAAGGTCAAATGCAATTGTACCAGCCACCAAGGGCGGTACCAGGTGTGTCATATCCACAGACAGGTTCTGGACAGACGCAGAATTGGAGAGGAAGAGGACGAGAAGGCTTAGAAGGAGGAGGAAGATTTCAGCTACACTTCCAGCAACTTTCAGAAGACTGTTATAATTATGGACAGGTTGGTCACTTTACCTGTGAGTGCAATGGGCCAGGAGGAAACAACAGAGAACATTTCTAAGGAAGATAAAGGAGCAAGGATTCTAGAGCCTAGAAGATACAAAGGGGGGTGTCAGCTGATAGCACCGATTAGAGAAGAAGAGAAAATATCCAACAATTGAAGTAAAAACAAAGGACTAGGAGAGGTGAATAGTGTAAAAGCTTTTATCTGTGTTCAGCCTAAAGAGGTTAAACATCTCACTATGTAAAATTAACTAATTAGGATAGGGATTTGAGGTAGTAAAACAGCAAATTACTCTTAAGGAACCAATAGAGCTCTGCTATAAAAATCAAGGAGAAATTAAAATAGACATACTAATATTAGAACATATACCTATTGCATTGTTGGAAAGAGATGCATTGTGTAAATTGGACTGTACAATAAGATGTACACTAAACGGCTGTCTGGTAGAAGATTTTAAAAGAATAGGGTTTTTGGGAATCATATTGGCTTAAAAAGATAATATCATAGGAAGGATGATAATCTATTAGACTGCCTATTAGACAATCTGTCTGAAAAATAAAGTTAAAAGGGGTGACTGTTATTCTGGGTTACATTCTTACACCAAGAGATTTCAGGCTAGGCTAAAAGGTGTTTAGTCGTTTGCCAAGTCTGTGTGTAAAGAAGTCAGAAACAGGTGGGGACTTCCCAATCACATATTCTAAAAATTGGTGGTAAAGGATTTTGTGAATAAATCAGTGGAAAACGGTTTTTAAAGGTTAGGCGAAAAGATTAGATTAAAAAGTTAGGAGAACTAGGTTGAAGGAACTCTAAGACAGTAAGCTAAGTTTCAAAGTTAAGTAAGAGAGAGAACAGTGGTGAAGGACATTTTAGAGTAGGAAAATCAAGGTAATTGTAGGTGTATTTTTATAATCCAAAGTTTGAAAGTTAGGGTTTAGAGTAGGAAGAGAGAGTGAATGTAAGGTACATTTACGTCATTTGACACTAGTGGTGATAGATGGAAGTACAAGCAAAGACTTCAAAGCTTTGGGGAAAATGGATGAAGTAACAACAATGACATCAACACTTCAGTCTATTATAACAACAGTGAGAAGCAATTTAACTCTTTCAACATTGATAGTTATTAAAGCCATAAATATATCGCATTTGATTATAAGGGAACCAATAGCTCCAGCACCAATTTTAGGGGGAAAAAGACTGTTGTTAGGGTTAGCTTTCCCACTAGAAGTAGTTAAGGTTAATACATCAACTAAATCAACTACTTTAATGGTAACTTTGGAAGGGATTAATAGTACGATGGCAATAGCAAATGTAGGAAGTATGACACAGACACAAACAACGTCTTTTCTGAAATGGTACGGATAGAGAGTGCTGTCAATGGTAGTAAGGATAGGGTTAAAATAGGAGAGCAGATGGTGGTAGAGAAGAATATAGATTCATCTGGAATGGTGAAGGATACTATCATGGAGGTACAGGATGAGGTCTTTAATTTTAATGACAGACAAGGAGAGGTATCTGATCAGTACCGCTCGTTAGGGAAGAGAGAAACTAAATGCATGTGGTTTGATTCTTCTGTTGTGAAAAATTTGAGATAGATGGGCAGGTAGGAATCTTTGGTTCCATGTCTGTTGAGAATTCCAGCACCAAACATTTTAGAGACGGTCGCTCGACCTCTATCAAGTATGTGTCAATCTTATGCTTTGTCATGACTGTGGTATCAGCAACAGTCAGTAACAGATAAAATAATGTCATTGTCAAAACATTTGTTTAAACCTAGGTTTAAGGGTTATTGGGTTAAGTGAATTAACTTGTGTGAATTTGTTAGATGTGAAGAAAAATCAGGTAACAGCAAACCCTGAAGTATTGGAGGTGAAACCAGTGAGGGCTAAAAGTTGTTTTGTTCTAATAAAACATATTATGTAAGGGGTATGTTTATGGGAATATCAGATTGTGATGATTATATGATGACTTTGGGTATGCATGACCTTAAGGGTAGTAATGAGAAATATAATGTTACTTTTATGTTCCAGTTAATAAGAAGAGCAGGACTTTGATGGTTAAAATATTAGCTTTTGCCTGACAATGTGACTATTGGGAATTTTAGAGATATTTGGAGGGTTTGTGGTGATAAAGCATATAGATTCTTACCCTATGGATGGACAGGATGTTGTTACATGTCAACATTGAAGCTTCCATATGAGGCTTTTACCATTAAAAGAGGGGTAGCACCGGACACAGATAAATCTGAAGCTAGGTTTGAAATTGGATGAAAAGAGACATGGCGACATGTCATAGTCTTCAAGCCTATCATTGAAGGATAAGTCTAAGAGAGAAGGGGGACTTTATCCATGGTATGGTGAAACATTTGGGAAGATCATATTGATAATATTAGTTATACTTTGAGTCCAGATAGTTCAAATATTATCACTAGGGTTATATATGCATTGAATAATATAAGGGATGCATTTGGTAGATCTGAAGGAGCTGGATGGTCAGCGAAGACTTGGTTGCAAGATCAGTTAGGCCAGTAGGAGCAGTGATGGTTCAGATTTTAATAGCAGCTTTGATAACACTGTGTGTGATGTTTGTAATTTGTTGCTGACCTTTGAGAAAGCTATGATATTGAGACAGGTTGGAGTAGTGATGCCTGGAGACAACACTCAGATGCCGGTGTTGACTGTTCCTGATCTGGATGAAGATGGACAAGTAGAACTGGATGGATAAATATCCTTTTTGATGATTTGATCATTTTTCAAAAAAATTTTTTCAATATTAGTGTGATTTTAGTATGATTTTATTAATCAAAGGGGGGAAGTGTATGAATGAATCACATTATCCTATTTCATTATTCTATCATTTATATTGATTCATACATCATTTATATATCATTTTTATATTCTTAGTTGATATTGATGTTTAATTTGAAAGTGTTGGTTTGCAAAATATACTGTTTGGTCTTTTCTTTTCTTCCAGAAGCATTTGGGGGAATATGTGGAGATTGAAATACTCAAACAAGGACAATATGAAAGGACAATGACTGGAGGAGATGGAACAAGGAGGGTGTGGAAAGGTTCCCATTCCATCATCAACAATCCATTGGAAGTCGGGGACTACGGAGGAGATGAAGTGTAGTGGACTACATTCCAGTGTCGGCAATGAAATATAGGCATATTTGCATGTGTAATACATAATTTGTGTCATATTCTTAGGTATTGATTTTTGTAGAAGGATATTTGATGTTATTGGATACATGTGGGGATCTTAGATGTTTTTGTTTATTTCGTGAATGCTTAGGGACAGGGAGTCTAGGCAGGGAGAGGTCCACTGTAGGGTCCAATGGGTTGACCTGCCTTAGAGTGGACATTTTTTGGATAGGATTTTGTTTGCAGGGGCTTACATGTGTATTTAATTGCATCATAGTTTCAAATGCATTTATAGGGATTTATGAGTTTATCGGGAGTACCTAGGTGGTTGCCTGGGGCAGAGGGACCGTGAGAGAATTTTACTGTCTTGATTGATAACGAAGGTTGCCGGACAGTTTTTCGCTCTCACACTCCATAAAGATTTGTTCATATTTCATAGTAATGTATTCACACTTCATAAACAGTTATTCATATTTCATAGAAAGGTATTTACACTCTAGAGGAGAATGTTTTTGGTTTAATGTTAAAAATACTCAATAAGATAAATTGTTACTGGTCATAATCCTATTCTGTTTGTTTTCGAGACTTTTAGTTAGTCTCAAAGGGGGAAATGTAGTGTATTAGGATTATGCCTTTGTTAAATGTTTTTCATGAAGAAATGGAATGTTGTTTATGTTAGTTCAAATGTAGCAGTTGTAGGGTGACGCCCCAGGGGGGATAGGTGATTGGACGAAAGAGGGAGCCACCCATATTCTGCTTTGTTTATAAGCTAGACGAACAGGAAAGCAGAGCAGCCATTAGAATTCGAGGACACTGCTCTCCAGACCCTGCAAGTCTGTAACTCATGCTGAAAGCTTGTGATATGAATAAACTTATGATCCAGGTTCAGTATGAGCGGACTCCTTTGTTTATCAGCAATGACTAGCAACATTTACTCGATACCACAGCAGTTTTTGAATAACTGCGTTCCGGCTATTTTCCTTTTGGCTACTTTGCAAGCTGCTAGTGCGATGAGGTACTGAGTATACGAAGAGGCAGGACGCAGACGCAGCAATTAACAAAGGTAAAGGTTTACTTAACAATGAGAAAGAGAATAACAAAGAGCGAGCAAACGACACGACGCTTAACTATCACACGCAACAATGAACTAACAGTCCAGGGCTGTATATTGGTGGTGATGAGGTGCAGGTGCGCTGGGTTTCCATTCCTGTGTTTTGCCGAGGTGGTGCGCTCAGACCAGTGGCTCAGTAGACTGGCGAATCAGAGCGCCGGAGGGGAGCAACGGGAGGAGACGTGACAGCTAGTGGCATTTAGAATTGGTTAGCCTAGCACAGGGCTGCCCAACCTGTCTACCGTCCTGTGGGTTAGCCTAGCATAGCATATTACCCCCCTGAACGTAGACAGGTTTCCACACTGAAAACATGCTAAAACTTTAGTTTGATAAAGACATACAACCTATCTACCATCCTGTGGGTTAGCCTCTTACCCCCATGAACATAGACAGGTTCCATACTGAAAATATGCTAAAACATTAGTTTGATAAAGACAGTGTCGTATCTGATGAGTGGTGGCCATTATTACTGTCAACAAAGAGTCCGCTTAGGCTGCATCGTATTAGAGGCTTTTATTAAAATCACGAGGTTACAGCATAAGTACAGACCCGCGGTGTCCGGAGAACGGCTCCCCGATTGCCATGGCCGTTCTGACTTCTTCTTCGTTTAACCCCCCTATTTATAAACAACGAAGCTGACCTCTTCTGGCCAATCCCCAGTCTCCAAGACACTTCCGGTCTGCTGGATGTGGCGTTACACCCAAAACATTCCCCTCTTGCTACTAACACAAACAACATTCCATTTCTTCATGAAAAACATTTAACAAAGGCATAATCTTCAGATACTATATTCTCCCCTTCGAGACGAACTAAACGTCTCGAAAACAAACAGAATAGGATTATGACTAGTAACAATTTATCTTATTGAGTATCTTTAACATTAAACCAAAAACATTCTCCTCTAGAGTGTAAATACCTTTCTATGCAATAACTGTTTATGAAGTGTGAATACATTACTATGAAATATGAAGAAATCTCTATGGAGTGTAAGAGCGAAAAACTGTCCGGCAGCCATCTTTTTCAGATATCCATCCATCAATCAAGACAGTAAAATTCTCTCACGGTCCCTCTGCCCCAGGCAACCACCGTCGGTACTCCAGATAACCTCATAAACCATGTAAATGCATTTTGAAACTATGATGCCATTAAATACACATGTAAGCCCCTGCAAACAAAATCCTATCCATAAACATCCACTGTACAGCTGGTCAACCCATCGGATCGTACAATGAATCTCTCCCTTCCTAGACCTTCTGTCCCTAAGCATTCACCGAAATCAACAAAAACATCTAAGATCCTCACATGTATTCAATAACATCAAACATCATTCTACAAAAATTAATACCTGAGACTATTACACAATTATGTATTACACATGTCTATATTTCATTGCAGACACTGGAATGTAGTCCACTACACTTCATCTCCCTGTAGTCTCGACTTGGATGAATGGATTGTTGATGATGAAATCAGCCACACCCTCCTTGTTTCATCTCCTCCAGTCATATTGTCCCTTCATATTGTCTTTGTTTGAGTATTTCAATCTCCATATGTTCTCCCACATGCTTCTGGAATGAAAAGATAAGAAACGACCAAACAGTATCCTTTGCAAAACAACCCTTTCAAATTAAACATGAATATCAACTAAGAATATAAACTGATATATAAATGATGCATGAATCACATAAACCTATTCCCCCCTTTGATTCATAAATCATACCAACATCACCCCAATATTGAATTATTATTATTTATTTTTTTAATCATCAAAATGATATTTATCCATCAGTAGTCCATCCATCTTCCTCCAGATCAGGAACAGTCAACACCGGCATCTGAGTGTTGTCTCCAGGAATCACTCTCAACCTATCTCAATATCATAGCTTTCTCAAAGGTCAGTAACAAATCACAAACATCACACAGTGTTATCAAAGCTGAAACTAAAATCTGACCCATCACTGCCCCTACTGGGCCTAACTGATCATGCAACCAAGTCTTCCAAATGCATCCCTTATTTAACCCCAGTGATATTATCTGAAAGTATAACTAATATTTATCACTATGATCTTCCCAAATGTTACACCATACCATGAATAAAGTCCCCCCTTCTCCCTTAGACTTATTCTTCAATAATAGGCTTGAAGACTATGACATGTCCCTTTTCATCCTATTTTGAACTCTAGTTTCAAATTGATCTGTGTTCGGTGCTACTCCTCTTTTAATAACAAAAGCCTCCTATGGAAGCTTCAACGTTGACATGTAACCAAATCCTGTCCATCCATAATGTAAGAATATATATTTTATCATCACAAACCCACCAAATATCTCTAAAATTGTCCATAGTCACATTGTCAGACAAAAGCCAATCGTTTAACCATCAAAGTCCTGCTCTTCTTACTACCTGGTATATTAAAAATTACATTATATTTGTCATCTCTAACCTTATGTTCATGCTTATCCAAAGTTATCATATAACATCCCAATCTGATCTTCCCATAAACACACCCCCTACCTCACATGTTTCATTAGAACAAAAACAACCTTTAGCCCTCAATGTTTCACCTGAATACTTCAGGATTCCGTTGTTATCTGATTTTCCTTTCCCATTTAACAATTCCCATAGGGTAATTAATTTAACCAAGAACACTTAAACCTAGGCTTAAACCACTGTTCTGACAACGACATTATTTTATCTGTCAATGACTGTTGCCAATACCACAGTCATGACAAAGCATAAGACTGACCCATACCTGATAGAGGGCTGCGCGACCGTCTAACATGTTTGGTGCTGGAAATTCTCAACAGACATGGACCCTCAAGATTCCTCACTGATCTTACAGAATGAGTTAATCTATCTCTAATTTCCACAACAGAAGAACAAGCGGTACTGATCAGATACCTCTCCTTGTCTGTCATCAAAATCAAAGATCTCATCCTGTCCTCCATGATGAATCTATATTCTCTCTACTACTATCTGTTCTCCTATTTTAACCCCATTCGGACTATCATTGACAGCACTCTCCATCCGTAACATAACCCATGAGTCTAAAATTCCCCATTTAATTTCAGAAAAGTTGTTGTCAATGTCATACTCCCTCCTTTGCTATTGCCATCGTATCACTAATCCCTTCCAAAGTTACCATTAAAGTAGTTGACTTAATTGCTGTATCAACCCAATTACTTCTAGTGCAAAAGTTCCTATTATCCTCTGTATTATCTACTGTTGGAGTGACTACTGTAATCTACTCCTCCTGAACTCCCTCAATGACCGTGGAGACTACAACAGCTTTCAAATCTTCCATCCTAAGCGTCACTTTACGAATTACATAGCCTTTTAACCAATAATTCTTAACCGGAACAACTTTTAATGCTTGCACTAGATAAGTATACATATATTCTCCCTGACCTTTCTCTGTAACATTACGCAACATAAGTGAACAATCACTCCTAACCCTCTTCCAAACTATACCTCCTTTGACTAGGTGCAACAGCTTCTACTCCTGGTCCTGATAACAATACTTATTCTCCATAATTATCTCTCCATATGGGAGAAACGTCACCATCCTAACCCTAATAAGTATTCTTTCCCTAACATTGGTGCTGTATTGGTTCCCCTTATAATCAAATGCGATATATTTATGGCTTTAATAACTATCAATGTTGAAAGAGTTAAATTGCTTCTCACTGTTGTTATAATAGACTGAAGTGTTAATGTCCTTATTGTTGCTTCTAGTTTCCCCAAAGAAAAAAAGTTGTCTTTGCTTGTACTTCCATCTATCACCACTAGTGTCACTTTTTCCCCAAATCTCAGTCCTTTCTCTAAATCCCTGACTTTCAAACATTTGATTACACAAAATACACCTATAATTACCTTGATCTTCCTGCTGGGAACTGTAAATATAGATACTCAATCACCCTCAATCTTCTCTTATCATTCAGCAACACATACTTTCTCAATGCATCTGCTCCTAACCGATCTAAACTCCTACCATATCTTCCCACTAAACTTTAAAATGTCCTTCCTCACTGTTCTCTCTCTGTCTTACTACTAACTTTGAAACTTAGCTTACTGTCTCAGAGTTCCTTCAACCCTAATCTACTCCTAACTTATTTTAATCTAATCTTTTCTCTCATAACATTTACAACTTTTCCCCCTGATTTTCCACACAATCCCTTACCACCAAATGTTTAGAATATGTGATTGGGAAAGTTCCCCACCTGCTTCTGACTCATTACACACAGACTTGGCAAAAACGACTAAACACCTTTTAGCCTAGCCTGAAATCCCTTAGTGTAAGAATGTAACCCAGAATAATAGTCACCCCCTTTTAACTTTATTTTCCCAGACAGATTGTCTAATAGACAGTCGTCTAGTGTACATTTTATTGTACAATTCAATTTAAACAATGCATCTCTTCCCAACACTGCAATAACAGTTTCTTCTAATATTAGTATGTCTATTTTGATTTCTCTTTGATTTTTATAGCAGAGCTCCATTGATTCCCTAACTTCAATTGTTAGCTATTTTCTCTTCTTCTCTAATCGATTCCCTCAGCAATGCACCCCCCTTCTGGATCTTCTAGACACTAACAGGTGATCTTCACTTGCTACTTCATCTTCCTTAAAAATGTTCTCTGTTCTTCCTCCTGACTTGTTGCATTAACAGGTAAAGTACCCAATCTGTCCATAATTATACCAGTCTTCTGAAAGTTGCTGAAAGTGTAGCTGAAATCTTCCTCCTTCTTCTTTGTTCTTCTCCCTCTCCAATTCTGTGTCTGTCCAGAAACTGGCGGTCGATATGGAACATCTGGTCCCCCCTTGGCTGGTACAATTGCCTTTGATATTGTTCAGTTGAAGCTGTAACAGTGCTTGTTGATTTGGTTCACCCTGATTCTTCATCACACAAGCTTCTCTTCTCCACCAGTTGTATGATTGAGTTCTCAGAGTTTCTTCGTCCTGTTCTTTGTTGTTGACATATCAGGATTCTTCAAAAGCTTATATTTTAAGTTCTGTCCTCGAAATATCGTCTTCCATCATCTTCTTACTTTTCTTCAGCATCTTTGCCTCAATGTATTCTTCTTCTCCTCCAATTCTTGGGATTAAAAATGTTCTCCGCAGGTTTTCTCCTTGTCTCTTCTGTATCTTCAGCGTCTCGAGCTGTTCCTCTAGCTCCCTTACCTCTCCCAAAGTCGTCTCTTCCTCCAGGCCTGATACGCCTCGGTCTATATCTCCTATTTCTTCTTTGCCAGTCATTGTAGGATAAAATCCTCTTGGACATAAAGCACCTTTAATCTCCAAATCTTCATCGCTTTCTTCATCAGAACTCGAATCTCTTGTCCCCTTCTTCGTTCAACTTTCATCAGAGATCAAATCTCGTGTATCCTTCTTCGTTTCTCTCTTGCCAACTTCCTTCTGATCACAGAGTCATATCCACCCATGACCTCTCTCAATCACTCTCATCTTCATCATCCTCATCTTCTTTAAGTTCCCAGACATCTCGGTTTTTCTTCCTTCTGGAGTTTTGGATTCATCTTCATCGTCGTTTCTGCTTGTCCTCTATCTATTATTCGTTCATCTTCATCTCTGATGTAACAATCACCCTCCGAGATGATCACTGAAAACTTCCTTCTCATAAGGTGGGTGTCTTTTTGCTGAATCCGTATGTGAGAAAGGTGTACTAACATCTGCCATTAGTTTCTTCTAACCCTACTTTAGTTAAAGAATTACTATTTTAGTCAATTTTCCCCTATATCAACCCTTTTATATTCCTTTATTGTGAACTATCTTATTTTAGACTGTATAGCCTAAGGCTTCCCCCCTGTAATTATTAATATAACCCTAACAACCCCAAAAAAAAAAATTAAAAATTAAAAATCCTGAATAATTAAAACCAATTTTTATTCCTATGTCACCAATTTATCAATTAGTGTTGGCTATCTTACCACAACCCATCAACTGCCAGTAAATGCAAGTTAGTCATCTTCAGACTAAAATACCCATAAACAAAGCCTGTAACCCCTTGCTCTATAACCCATAATTATCATAAATTTACATAAGAATGTCAGTCTTCGATTCCCAACACATCTGTAATCAAACCCCAGTGATACACAGAGCTTCCAAAATGCAATTTTTAATGAAATAGTATTTGCCAAGCCTATGTAAAATTGTCATAACATCACATATTTTGTAACAGTCTCAAAACCTTATTTTTTGACTTGATCCTCTGCCGCGTCACGTGATCACTTCCTGTATCTCCTCGCTCCCCCCTCTCTCCTGTCTCTCATGACAAGGGACAAAGACACAGAAACAGCTTCTAGTAGTTAATACACTCACTGAGTATTTCCAACCATTCAATATTCGTTCGTTCTACATTATTCACTCTAAGACTAAACTCAGAACTATCGCTAAAAACATTTTATTTTATTTTAACAAAACATTTTTATTTTAATCCGTCATTTAATTCAATGCATTATTCTTCACCAACATATATTTAATTTATCAATTCAATAGGACACACCACAAGTTTCATCTTTAACCAATCTTTAAACTAGAATACTCAGTGCTAAAATCTCTCTGTCTGTGTGTTTCTCCGTCTCCCTGCAGCCCCCAGATGGGACCTATGACCCTAACCAACCATTTTGTTTTGTAGGCTGAGCACAACCGCATGTCGTAGTTTTAGTGCCGTAAACCAAAACGTGTCCTAATCTTGTGTCATAAACTCCCCCTTTCTGTAGTGTAGTGTCGCAAAATCATGCACATGCGCACATCCATTCAAAAACACGTTTTCACCGTGGAAGATTTTAGATCTCTCCCCAAACAGACAGAATAACCGTCCAACTGTAACTCTCGTTTTCCCCTCCTAGTCAAACAACATTTAACAGCGCTCACAAAACATACAACCTGACTTACAGACAGTGACAAGTTTAAGAGACTTTAATCCATCGCAATGGCGTCTCTAAGGATACTTTAGCATGTAGCACACAACACAATTAGCATTAGCCTCTAGCCACGATGTACCATGTAGCATGAAACACACTCCCATTTAGCCTTAAAAAAAAATTAGCCTTAGCAACGATGTACCACGTGGCCTGAAACAATCAAGCATTAGCCACGAGGTACCACGTGACCCATAACAATCCAGCATTAGCCTTAGCCTCCAGCTAACTGCGGCCTACTACACAATCACACATCCTGCGCTTCCCTTAAAACATAAATTTCTCACTGCCTACTGTTACCAATGAAATATAAACCTCCTCATTGCCTATCGTTACCAATGAAATATAAACCTATCATTGTCTATCGTTACCAATGAAATATAAACCCATCATTGTCTATCGTTACCAATGAAATATAAACCCATCATTGTCTATCGTTACCAATGAAATATAAACCCATCATTGTCTATCGTTACCAATGAAATATAAACCCATCATTGTCTATCGTTACCAATGAAATATAAACCCATCATTGTCTATCGTTACCAATGAAATATAAACCCATCATTGTCTATCGTTACCAATGAAATATAAACCCATCATTGTCTATCGTTCCTTTTGCTCTAAATTTGTCATTGCCACCCGTTACCAATTAAATATAAATTTTAAATACTTAAATCCTACCGTTTAATGCTCTAAAAACTTCCAATTACCTGCCGTTTCCAATGGAATAAATTTTAGCAGACTTTAGTCGACCGCAATAACGCCACCGAGGCCAGGTCGAAATGGAACATCTCTCCAGTGTACCCAAGTCATATCCAATCTAACAAACTCCGAAGCGGTAAGAACACACTCACCCTTTTTTTGCCCATGCTTCAGAGCAGGTTAGCCTGGCGATTGACTGAAACAAGGAAGAGACGCAAACCCAGCCCCACGTTGGGCGCCATTATGTCGTATCTGATGAGTGGTGGCCATTATTACTGTCAACAAAGAGTCCGCTTAGGCTGCATCGTATTAGAGGCTTTTATTAAAATCACGAGGTTACAGCATAAGTACAGACCCGCGGTGTCCGGAGAACGGCTCCCCGATTGCCATGGCCGTTCTGACTTCTTCTTCGTTTAACCCCCCTATTTATAAACAACGAAGCTGACCTCTTCTGGCCAATCCCCAGTCTCCAAGACACTTCCGGTCTGCTGGATGTGGCGTTACACCCAAAACATTCCCTCTTGCTACTAACACAAACAACATTCAATTTCTTCATGAAAAACATTTAACAAAGGCATAATCTTCAGATACTATAACAGACAACCTATCAACCGTCCTGTGGGTTAGCCTAGCATAGCATATTACCCCCCTGAACGTAGACAGGTTCCACACTGAAAATATGCTAAAACATTAGTTTGATAAAGACAGAGCGTATTTTAATCAGGATCATTAAGCCTACTCACCAAACAGATGTATTGGCCTTAATTCGTCACCATTTAGCAATTAGGATTTATCTGTAATGGTTATGATAAAATAAGCATTGTTGCCTTTGGAAAGTATTCACACCCCTTGATGTTTTCCAAATGTTGTTGCTTTACAGCCTGAATTTTAAATGGATTCAATTGAGATTTTTGGTCACTGGCCTACACACAATACCCCATAATGTCAAAGTGGAATCATGTTTTTAGAAATGTTTTACTAATTAATTACAAATCTGAAATGTCTTGAGTCAATAAGTAAGAATAATAATATGCCATTTAGCAGATGCTTTTATCCAAAGCGGCTTACAGTCATGTGTGCATACATTTTTACGTATGGGTGGTGCCGGGGATCGAACCCACTACCCTGGCGTTACAAGCGCCATGCTCTACCAATTGAGCTACAGAGGACCACCAAGTATTCAACCCCTTTGTTATGGCAAGCCTAAATTAAGTTCAGGAGTAAACATTCACTTAACAAGTCACACAGTAAGTTGCATGGACTCACTCTGTGTGCAGTAATAGTCTTGAACATGATTTTTGAACGACTAACTCATCTCTGTACCCCACACATACAATTATCTATAAGGTCCCTCAGTCGAGCAGGGAATGTCAAACACAGATTGAACCACAAAGACCAGGGAGGTTTTCCAATGCCTCACAAAGAAGGGCACCTATTGGTAGATGGGTAAAAAATAAAAAAAGCAGACATTGAATTTCCCTTTGAGCATGGTGAAGTTATTAATTACACTTTGGATGGTGTATCAATACACCCAGTCACTACAAAGATACAGGCGTCCTTCCTAACTCAGTTGCCAGAGAAGAAGGAAACCGCTCAGGGATTTCACTGTGAAGCCAATGGCACCTGAGTGGTGCAGTGGTCTAAGGCACTGCATCGCAGTGCTAGCTGTGCCACTAGAGATTCTGGTTCGAATCCAGCCTCTGTCGTAGCCGGCCGCGACCGGGAGACCCATGGGGCGGCGCACAATTGGCCCAGTGTCGTTCAGGGTAGGGGAGGGAATGGCCGGCCGGGATGTAGCTCAGTTGGTAGAGCATGGCGTTTGCAACGCCAGGGTTGTGGGTTCGATTCCCACGGGGGGCCAGTGTGAATAAAAAAAATATATAATAATAAAAAAAAACATAAAAACAAAAATAAATAAAAAATAAATAAAAACTGTAACTAACTGTAAGTACCTCTGGATAAGAGTGTCTGCTAAATGACTAAAATGTGACTTTAAAACAGTTACAGAGTTTAATGGCTGTGATAGGAGAAAACTGAGAATGGATCAACAACATTGACAGAATGAAAAGAAGGACACCTGTACATAATACAAATATTCCCAAACATGCATCCTGTTTGCAATACTGCAAATAATTTTGCAAATCAATTAACATTTTGTCCTGAATACCAAGTGTTATATTTGGGGCAAATCCAAAACAACACATTACTGAGTACCACTCTCCATATTTTCAAGCATAGTGATGGCTGCATCATGTTATGGGTATGCTTGTCATCGTTAAGGACAGGGGAGTTTTTCAGGATAAAAAAGAAACGAAATGGAGCGAAATACAGTTAAAATCCTAGAGGAAAACCTGGTTCAGTCTGCTTTCCAACAGACACTGGGAGATGAATTATGTATTCTATATATATATATATATATATATATATATATATATATTGTCATTTAGCAGACGCTCTTATCCGAGAGCGACTTACAGGAGCAATTAGGGTTAAGTGTCTTGCTCAAGGGCACATCGACAGATTTTTCACCTCTACTGTATTTTAGTCAATGCCACTCCCACATTGCTCATCCTAATATTTACAGTGGGGAAAAAAAAGTATTTAGTCAGCCAGCAATTGTGCAAGTTCTCCCACTTAAAAAGATGAGAGAGGCCTGTAATTTTCATCATAGGTACACGTCAACTATGACAGACAAATTGAGATAAAAAAATCCAGAAAATCACATTGTAGGATTTTTTATGAATTTATTTGCAAATTATGGTGTACTTATACTCGTCTAGTAGGCTCGCGTCACTGGGCAGCTCGCGGCTGGGTTTCCCTTTGTAGTCCGTAATAGTTTGCAAGCCCTGCCACATCCGACGAGCGTCAGAGCTGGTGTAGTAGGATTCAATCTTAGTCCTGTATTGACGCTTTGCCTGTTTGATGGTTCATAGCGGGATTTCTTATAAGCGTCCGGATTAGTGTCCCACTCCTTGAAAAGCGGCAGCTCTATCCTTTAGCTCGGTGCCGACGTTGCCTGTAATCCATGGCTTCTGGTTGGGATATGTACGTACGGTCACTGTGGGGACGACTTCGTTGATGCACTTATTGATGAAGCCGGTGACTGAGGTGGTATACTCCTCAATGCCATAGGATGAATCCCGGAACATATTCCAGTCTGTGCTAGCAAAACAGTCCTGTAGCTTAGCATCCGCGTCATTTGACCACTTCCGTATTGAGCGAGTCATTGGTACTGCCTGCTTTAGTTTTTGGGTGTAAGCAGGAATCAGGAGGATATAATTATGGTCAGATTTGCCAAATGGAGGCAAGGGAGAGCTTTGATAGCACAGTTATTTTAGTATTGCAGTCAAAAAACATATATTTATCTTATTTCAGTCTTTGGGATCTTTTAGATATATATGTTTCTCTTCATCAGCTCACGTTCGTTGCTGTAGTTACATCATAGATAAAAAGCAGTCCATTGGCTGCCTCCATCACGAAGGGTATGTAGGGACTTCCGATTGGTTCCAAGTTTAGGAGTTAGGAGTTCGTCAAATTTGCCTGAAATATATTTTTCTTGAGAAAATGTGTAAGAATTGAACTAGGGCTGTGGCGTTCACGAAATTTCGTCAGCCGGTGATTGTCAAGCAAATAACTGTCGGTCTCACGGTAATTGACCATTAATTAACATAAACACATTTAGCAACTCCTGGCTTCCACACAGACTACAAGCCACTGATGCTGACCTTTGGAACATCTGCATCAGACTAATCAGACCAAAGGACACATTTCCACCGGTCTAATGTCCATTGCTCGTGTTTCTTGGCCCAAGCAAGTCTCTTCTTCTTATTGGTGTCCTTTTAGTAGTGGTTTCTTTGCAGCAATTCGACCATGAAGGCCTGATTCACACAGTCTCCTCTGAACAGTTGATGTTGACATGTGTATGTTATTTGAACTCTGTGAAGCATTTATTTGGGCTGCAATTTCTGAGGCTGGTAACTCTAATTAACTTATCCTCTGCAGCAGAGTTAACTCTGGGTCTTTCCTTTCCTGTGACGTTCCTCATGAGAGCCAGTTTCATCATAGCGCTTGATAGTTTCTGCAACTGCACTTGAAGAAACGTTCAAAGTTCCTGAAATGTTCCGTATTGTCTGACCTTCATGTTTTAAAGTAATGATGGACTGTCGTTTCTCTTTGTTTATCTGAGCTATTCTTGCCATAATATGGACTTGGTCTTTTACCAAATAGGGCCATCTTCTGTATACCACCCCTACCTTGTCACAACACAACTCATTGGCTCAAATGCATTAAGGAAATTAAGAAATTCCACAAATTAACTTTTAACAAGGCACACCAGTTAATTGAAATGCATTCCAGGTGACTACCTCATGAAGCTGGTTGAGAGAATGCCAAGTGTGCAACGCTGTCATCAAGTCAAAGGGTGGCTACTTTGAAGATTCTCAAATATAAAATATATTTGTTTAACACTTTTTTGGTTACAACATGATTCCATGTGTTATTTCATCGTTTTGATGTCTACACTATTATTCTACAATGTAGAAAATAGTAAAAAATAAAGAAAAACGCTTGAATGAGTAGGTGTGTCCAACCTTTTGACTGGTACTGCATTTGTTCATTGGTTTTGCAAGAGTCTGTTGATTGGTTGGTCATTGGGTTCATTTGTTTTGCAATATGTTCAAATCAAATCAAGCTTTATTTATACAGCACATTTCAGACATGGATGCAACACAATGCGCTTCACAGGAAAAAACTAATAAACACTATGAAAATAAAAACGGAAATATTTACTAGACAACAAACAGTGGATAAAAAACTAAAGAATATCAATAAAAGCTGAAAGACTAAAGAGCATCTAAGGAAATAACATTTGTTAAAATAGTAAGAATATGATGTAATATCCAGCCCAAAATATAAGCTGGTTTTACTACACTGTTTATTTTCCAACCCATTATTGTATTGGCAATAATTACAAATAATTATAATAATAACGTAGAAATAAATAAGTATTTTCAACTTATAAAAATAAAACGAAGGTAGATTGGACCTCGAGCATAGTCTTATTTTCAACGTCTTTTCAACAACATTTTGCAAGGTGGGATACTGCCCAATGTCAAAACACCGTTTTAACGTGTCCAAATCAATAACCAATATGCAGAAACAGTTTGTGATAAATTGAAAACATAAACCTAAAATGTACTATCGACACAAACATGTTCCACAATAGTAATCATAATACTTGTATTTATTTAAACACGCATCTTATAAAACCTCACAAGCACCAAAAACGCTGTTGTTTTGACAAGTGGCAATAAATCACTGATATCTATTAGGGGGGAAATCAGGTTGTACGTGCTGTTGAAACTAACACAACTAAAAAAACACATGGAAATGGGAGATATCTTTTACCTCACTGGTTAGAGGACAACCTGCAGAAGACAGTCAGCTACATTTTGGAGTGATGCATTTACATTTAGGGGTCCCCAAAACGAAGAGAAACGCAACATTTATTTGTCATTACTCATATCGATATCACGTTGAAATCAATTGCAGGAGAGTGGGGGAGATGAGGTTTTTGACAACAAAAAAATGGTAGATATATTTTACTTAGAATAATGTGTACATCACTGGTCAGAGGACAATTAGTAGAAAACTAGCTAGCTACATTTTGACGTGTTGCGTTTTTATTCAAGAGGGTCACCAACGCGGTAAGTGTAACGCATTTTTTTTTGGGGTTAATCACTTTTTGTTAATCACAAATCATAAATAATACTCTTTCATTTCAGAGACTGGATTTTTCCCCTGATGAGGCTAATATCCATATCACACTGAAAATCAATAGAACAGGGGGCAAACATTTAAAGGTCTACATTGTGACATTATTAATTAAAGTATTCCTTCTACAATGTTAATAACATTCTAAACCGTGACAATAATTAAAATACTCCTACTACAATATTAAAAACATTCTACATTATTTTATTGTAGCTGTATCTGTAGGATAGAACGTTCCTCTGTAGCTCAATTGGTAGAGCACGGCGCTTGTAACGCCAGGGTAGTGGGTTCGTTCCCCGGGACCACCCATATGTTTAAAAAAAATATGCACACATGACTGTAAGTGGCTTTGGATAAAAGCGTCTGCTAAATGGAATATTATTATTATTATTATTATTATTCATGTATGTATTTTCTGATCTTTAATCAGAGATATTTTCCCAGCGTATCTCTTTCCACATTGATCACAGCTATCAGATTTGTCTCCTGTATGTGTTCTCTGGTGTATAGTCAGACTGCTAGATGTAACAAATCTGCTCCCACATTGATCACAGCTATAAAAGATGTATCTCCAGTGTGTGTTTTCTGATGTACCTTCAGCAAGCTTGAGTGATTAAAACTCTTCCTACATTGATAACAGCTATACATTTTCTCTCCAGTGTGAATTTTCTGGTGTAATTGTAATGTATATAATTTTGAAAAGGTCTTCTCACAGTGAGAGCAGCTAAAAGGTTTCTCCCCTGTGTGTGTTCTCTGGTGTGCTTTCAGGCTGCTTGGAACATTAAAACATTTCCCACACTGATCACAGCTATACGGTTTCTCTCCTGTGTGTGTTCTCTGGTGTATAGTCAGACGGCTAGATGTAACAAATCTCTTCCCACATTGATCACAGCTAAAAGGTTTCTCCCCTGTGTGTGTTCTCTGATGAACCTTCAGGCAGCTTGAGTGAGTAAAACTCTTCCCACATTGGTTACAGCTATAAGGTTTCTCTCCTGTGTGGATTCTCTCATGTCTTTTGAGGTCTGCTGAAGAGGTGAATCTCTTCCCACAGTCAGAGCAGTGAGCTGTATCGCCTGTGTGAATTCTCTGGTGTACTTTTAGTGAATCTAATCTTGAGTAACTCTTCCCACAGTCAGAGCAGAGGTGAGATTTCTTCCATGTGGGTTTCCGCTGGTGTTTCTTGAGGTGTTCTGATGTGGAGGGACTCTTCTCTGCCTCCTCAGCTTCATGATGTTGTTGAGGCTCCCCAGAGGATCCACCATAGTCATGTCTCTCTCCTGTGTGAACAACAAAGTCAGACAGATGGTTAAAGGCCCACAACAGCAGAAATCCACTTTTTATTTCAGCTGAAAGGTGATGCCCATGATGTTGTACAATAATTTATTTTTGACAGTCCACATTTATTTCACACAGTCCACATCAACAACAGTCCTATTTAATCTTATTTTTTTCACATTAGTAGTAAAATTGATGATTCTAGGCTAGAAATAAGTTATTAAAGTTGAAGGAACCTTAGGCAATGCACCAGACCACTTTTGGTCACCAATATAGACCCCTTTCTGTGTTTGCTAAAATTGCCGCACGAGGGCGATGCACACGCAATTTGGCTGCAGAAACTCCTCCCTGTTAATACAGAAACCGCTAGTTATGGATGTAGTATATCTGAACTCCTCCATGCTAATAACCTCTAGTTATGGATGTAGTATATCTGAACTCCTCCATGCTAATAACCTCTAGTTATGGATGTAGTATATCTGAACTCCTCCATGCTAATAACCTCTAGTTATGGATGTAGTATATCTGAACTCCTCCATGCTAATAACCTCTAGTTATGGATGTAGTATATCTGAACTCCTCCATGCTAATAACCTCTAGTTATGGATGTAGTATATCTGAACTCCTCCATGCTAATAACCTCTAGTTATGGATGTAGTATATCTGAACTCCTCCATGCTAATAACCTCTAGTTATGGATGTAGTATATCTGAACTCCTCCATGCTAATAACCTCTAGTTATGGATATAGTATATCTGAACTCCTCCATGCTAATAACCTCTAGTTATGGATGTAGTATATCTGAACTCCTCCATGCTAATAACCTCTAGTTATGGATGTAGTATATCTGAACTCCTCCATGCTAATAACCTCTAGTTATGGATGTAGTATATCTGAACTCCTCCATGCTAATAACCGCTAGTTATGGATGTAGTATATCTGAACTCCTCCATGCTAATAACCTCTAGTTATGGATGTAGTATATCTGCGTGGAGCAAAAATGGTGAGCAAAGAATTTAGTTTTCACAACGTATTCTGAATATTACAGCGCACTATCAGTGGAAGATCAGGAGTGCTACTCAAGGAAACTCACATTAAGCTCTGTGTCGCTATTCACTAATTCACCACCGTGGGGGGAAACTCAGGGGAGTTCTCAGAGGCTGCCAGCAAAAATAGCCTCCATTTACAGGTTGTCTTATGAGTGCATTTCACACTACTTTTGGATTATAATTGTAAGGCTCATTTGAATGTCCTGCTTAATATAATATTTGTGTCATCGTCTCAAATCAACTGCTTTATACTTAAAAAATATTTCAACTTCAACCAGTAAAATGCTCTTTGGCTAGCTTTGCTACCAGCCTGTTAATGAGCGTTAGCATTCAAGCTAACAAGTGCTGCATCCAAAATAGGTATTTTGCAACTATCACAACCAAATATCTTAGCGACTGTTCAAGCAATAATCAAAACAACAATTTTAAGCCTATGAGAACCCCAAAAAGTGTTTTTATTTAGAAGTAATAACCTGGTAAATCTAGGATGTTGAATGGTCCCAGATGGTGAACAGCAGTTTATTTAGAAGTAATAACCTGGTAAATCTAGGATGTTGAATGGTCCCAGATGGTGAACAGCAGTTTATTTAGAAGTAATAACCTGGTAAATCTAGGATGTTGAATGGTCCCAGATGGTGAACATCAGTTGTTTTCCCCCACGGTGGCCGTTGTACTTGTTTATGACGTGACTCTGAGTCATCAGGTTGCCATGGGCTGCATGGGGTGTTTTAGTTTCACTCTGGGTTGAGTAGACATTCACTAGGTCCCACCGTGTGGTTCTGGGATTTTTGCTCACCGTTCTTGTGATCATTTTGACCCCACAGGGTGAGATCTTGCGTGGAGCCCCAGATCGAGGGAGATTATCAGTGGTCTTGTATGTCTTCCATTTCCTAATAATTGCTCCCACAGTTGATTTCTTCAAACCAAGCTGCTTACCTATTGCAGATTCAGTCTTCCCAGCCTGGTGCAGGTCTACAATGTTGTTTCTGGTGTCCTTTGACAGCTCTTTGGTCTTGGCCATAGTGGAGTTTGGAGTGTGACTGTATGAGGTTGTGGACAGGTGTCTTTTATACTGATAACAAGTGGAAACAGGTGCCATTAATACAGGTAACAAGTGGAGGACAGAGGAGCCTCTTAAAGAAGAAGTTACAGGTCTGTGAGAGCCAGAAATCTTGCTTGTTTGTAGGTGACCAAATACTTATTTTCCACCATAATTTGCAAATAAATTCATTAAAAATCCTACAATGGATTTTCAGGATTTTTTATTTCTCAATTTGTCTGTTATGGTTTACGTGTACCTATGATGAAAATTACAGGCCTCTCTCATCTTTTTAAGTGAGAGAACTTGCACAATTGGTGGCTGACTAAATACTTTTCCCCCCCACTGTATATATAACCTGGTAAATATATATATATTTAATATGTAAAATATATATAACCTGGTAAACATATATATATTTAATATGTAAAATAAAATAGTTTAGTTTTTTTGTTTTTTGGTTATTAATTGTTAAGCCTACAACATGTTTAAACTTTCAGTCTGGTAGATACCATTAGTGATATGATACAGCTTTCAGTCTGGTAGATACCATTAGTGATATGATACAGCTTTCAGTCTGGTAGATACCATTAGTGATATGATACAGCTTTCAGTCTGGTAGATACCATTAGTGATATGATACAGCTTTCAGTCTGGTAGATACCATTAGTGATATGATACAGCTTTCAGTCTGGTAGATACCATTAGTGATATGATCCAGCTTTCAGTCTGGTAGATACCATTAGTGATATGATCCAGCTTTCAGTCTGGTAGATACCATTAGTGATATGATACAGCTTTCAATCTGGTACAGTGCCTTGCAAAAGCATTCAACCCCCTTGGCGTTTTTCCTATTTTGTTGCATTACAACCTGTAATTTAAATGGATTTTTATTTGGATTTCATGTAATGGACATACACAAAATAGTCCAAATTGGTGAAGTGAAAGGAAAAAAATAACTTGTTTAAAACAATTCTAAAAAATAAATAACGGAAAAGTGGTGCGTGCACATGTATTCACCCCCTTTGCTATGAAGCCCCTAAATAAGATCTGTTGTAACCAATTACCTTCAGAAATCACATAATTAGTTAAAGTCCACCTGTGTGCAATCTAAGTGTCACATGATCTGTCACATGATCTCAGTATATATATACCCCTGTTCTGAAAGGCCCCAGAGTCTGCAACACCACTAAGCAAGGGGCACCACCAAGCAAGCGGCACCATGAAGACCAAGGAGCTCTCCAAACAGGTCAGGGACAATGTTGTGGAGAAGTACAGATCAGGGTTGGGTTATAAAAAAATATCAGAAACTTTGAACATCCCACGGAGCACCATTAAATCCATTATTAAAAAATGGAAAAGAATATGGCACCACAACAAAGCTGCCAAGAGAGGGCCGCCCACCAAAACTCACGGACCAGGAAAGGAGGGAATTAATCAGAGAGGCAACAAAGAGACCAAAGATAACCCTGAAGGAGCTGCAAAGCTCCACAGCGGAGATTGTAGTATCTGTCCATAGGACCACTTTAAGCCGTACACTCCACAGAGCTGGGCTTTACGGAAGAGTGTCCAGAAAAAGACATTGCTTAAAGAAAAAAATAAGCAAACACGTTTGGTGTTCGCCAAAAGGCATGTGGGAGACTCCCCAAACATATGGAAGAAGGTACTCTGGTCAGATGAGACAAAAATTGAGCTTTTGGCCATCAAGGAAAACGCTATGTCTGGCGCAAACCCAACACCTCTCATCACCCCGAGAACACCATCCCCACAGTGAAGCATGGTGGTGGCAGCATCATGCTGTGGGGATGTTTTTCATCGGCAGGGACTGGGAAACTGGTTAGAATTGAAGGAATGATGGATGGCGCTAAATACAGGGAAATTCTTGAGGGAAACCTGTTTCAGTCTTCCAGAGATTTGAGACTGGGACAAAGGTTCACCTTCCAGCAGGACAATGACCCTAAGCATACTGCTAAAGCGACACTCGAGTGGTTTAAGGGGAAACATTTAAATGTGTATCACTAGCTATCACTCAACGCCAGAGACGGAGCTCCTAGCGGCCGGTAGCTTAGTGGTTAAGAGCGTTGTGCCAGTAACCGAAAGGTCGCTGGTTCTAATCCCTCGAGCCGACTAGGTGAAAAATCTGTCGACGTGCCCCTTGAGCAAGGCACTTAACCCTAATTGCTCCTGTAAGTCGCTCTGGATAAGAGCGTCTGCTGAATGACTAAAATGTAAATGTAGCGGCCGGTGATTTTAATGCAGGAAAACTGGAATCCATTTGGAGTCATTTCTAACTGTGCAACTAGAGGGGAATAAAACTCTAGATCACCTTTACTCCACACATAGACACATACAAAGCTCTCCCTCACCCTCCATTTGGCAAATCTGACCATAACTCTTTCCTCCTGACTCCTGCTTACAAGTAAAAACTCAAACAGGAAAGTACCAGGTCAATACGGAAGAGGTCCGATAAAGCGGATGCTAAGCTACAAGACTGTTTCGCTATCACAGACTGGAATATGTTCCGGGATTCATCTGATGACATTGAGGATGCTAAGCTACAGGACGGTTTCTCTAGCAACAGACTGGAATATGTTCCGGGATTCATCTGATGACATTGAGGAGTTTACCTCATCAGTCAACGGCTTCATCAATAAGTGCAATCGGCGACGTCCCTCGCCCCAGTACGTACATACCTATATATTTGTGACTGCTCAACAAAAATATATTGGTCTAACAACAGCCTATCGACCAAACAATCGACCAGTCGACTAAATGGGGTCAGCCCCTAACAGCCATTGATTCTTGAAGAATCAAACTTATACATGCCTCATATATTTCAACTGTACTACTCCATCACAAACCAAAATATAAGCTTGTATAACGCCACTGGTTGTAAACAAACACTGTATAGCTTCAAAACCAGGTTAAAACTATGATTTTGACCTTATGGATGGCCAGTCCTTGTATTCATAGTGTAGTGAATTCCAGGGGGTAGCCCTGAGCTGGACTATGGGGGCCTTTCAGAACAGGTGTATATATTATGAGATCATGTGACACTTAGATTGCACACATGTGGACTTTAACTAATTATGTGACTTCTGAAGGTAATTGGTTGACCAGATCTTATTTAGGGGCTTCATAGCAAAGGGGGTGAATACATATGCATGCACCACTTTTCCGTTATTAATTTTATAGAATTTCTTGAAACAAGTTATTTTTTTCATTTCACTTCACCAATTTTGACTATTTTGTGTATGTCCATTAATCAATCTGGTTAAAACTATAATTTTGACCTTATGGACGGCCAGTCCTTGTATTCATAGTGTAGTGTATTCCAGGGGTAGCCCTGAGCTGGACTCAAACCTGGGTCCAGAGACTGTCAAGCCAACACCTTATAACTGTTATACCAAGATGTCTGAACTTCTTGATGAGGTCGCTAGGTTTTGGGTTAAGGTTGCTACAATTGCTTTCTCTATGAATTTGAGAGTGGTTACATTTCTCCAGCCCCCATCCCTCAGCTGTTTACCAAACCAAGTCTCTGGGCAGCCATTTTGTTGCTGTTTAAAACCTAGGTTGTCCCTTTAAAAAAGCCACATCAATCAATCCACCAATCTGCAGTTCAAACAATAACAAAGCTGTCATTCTGCCACTGTTTTGGTAATAAGATGAGAATGGGACTGGAGAAATGTAACTACTCTCAAATCATAGACAGACCTATGGATGCAAGGACTGACCATCCATGATATCAACATTATAGTTTTAACCATGTTGAGGCGATACAGTGTTGGTTTACATTGTTTCTAAACATTGGAGTAAAAAAGCTTATTTTGGGATCTGATGGGGTACGACAGTTGAACTAAGCTCAGGGTTGTGGGTTCGATTCCCACGTGGGGTCAGTATGAAAATGTATGCACTCACTAACTGTAAGTCGCTCTGGATAAGAGTGTCTGCTAAATGACTAAAATGTAAAGAATCAATGGATATTTTTAAATAATATAAAAGTCCAAATATGGATGTAGCAACTGCAGATTTCACCTTTAACACCACACATCAGCTCAACAACTGCAGAGTTTGTGTCTCTGTTTTTAAGACAGTACTTACTAGTGTTAATCAGGGCCCGGTTTCTCAAAAGCATCTTTCTGCTAAGTTCATCATTAGAACCATTGGATGCCTTAAGATGCCTTTGGGAAACCGGATCCAGATATCCAGTTTCCTCCTCTTCTTCCTCCTCCTTTTTCGATGTGACAGTCATCTCCTCCTCCTCCTCTTTCACTCCAAAAACTGCATCTTCCTCCTCTTTCACTCTGAACGCGTCTTCCTCTTCTTTCACTGTAACATCCTCCTCCTCTTTCACTCTGAACGCGTCTTCCTCTTCTTTCACTGTAATGTCTTCCTCTTCTTCTTTCACGGTAACAGCTTCACCCTCGACTTGTTTTTGTATTGTAACATCCTCCTCTTCATCCTCCTCTTTCACTAGAGCTTCTTTCTCCGTCCAGCAGACATCCTCTTCTTTAGCAGGAGAGTAGTTTAGTGAGCTCATGGTCGGGGATGTTAGCTAGCTAGGCTAGTGCTAACTTAACCAGCCAGCTAGCTGACCAATAACAACAACACCGTAAATATGAAATTAAATGGGATAACTAACTACACGACAGAAGTGGGTTTAAAACACAGTGGCTAATATACACGAAAGCGTCTAAAGAGCTTTATTGGTTCGGCTATTTTGTCTAGCAAGCTACCGAGGTGTCTGACTAACTGTTGCTGCTGTTGAAAGAAGCGTCCCGTCCACTAGATTATACGTCACACTAGCAGCATAGCCTTAAAGTCCCAGATCGCCATCTGCTGACTGGAGTGGGTAACGAAGTTGAGTAAAATGTAGATTTTATTTTCAGACAAAAAGTTAAAGGGTAGGAAGCATTAGTTTTTACTCACCAGTGTAACAACACAGTGTGGTTAAATACTTAGTAACTTCATTGTAGTCAGGATTGGGTTACCTATTAAGTACAAACTGTTATGTTTTTGCATTATTACATATTTATTAACTTATTTCCGGATATCTTCTAAACTACCCACAATGCATTCTTTTGCAACGTCATATTTATCTACTCTGATCTGCCGAATTCGTATGCTAGCTCGGTACCTACCTCTCATGCTCTTCTCAGACTGTGTGGCCAAATATTTTTTTATAACTAACCCAAGATAGACCAGAGCCTGTCGTTTCCAATGGGAGCGAATTAATCCTAGTGGGCAGAACAAGCAAGGAGGTGGGCAGAGCCAAGCAGGAGCAAGAGAGGTCCTATTGGCCCGTTCTAGCATTTATTTGCATATTGTCGTTAGGGGAACGCCTACTGTGTGAAGTGCACATGTGCAATAACTAAAAAAATAGTATAGTTAATCAGTAGTTTTTACATGAGTGGAAACGCCAACAGGATGCTTCACATTTATAAATAAATCCATTATTTATTTTACACAGGTCTAAAGAAGCATGATATGAAGAAAATGTAGTCTATTTCAGAAGAACAGAATATCAGACTCTGAGTTGTCCTTACGTTAGGTCCTGATCAAATCAAATCAAATATTTATTGGTCACACACATATTTAGCAGATGTTATTGCGGGTGTAGGGAAATGCTTGTGTTCCTAGCTCCAACAGTGCAGTAGTATCTAACAATTCACACCTAATCTAAAAGTAAAAGAATGGAATTAAGAAATATATAAATATTAGGACTGTGATGAGTGTGATGGAAGGAGTAAGGCGCAGGAGGGTAATCAGCGAATACAGAGTTTATTCCTTTGTTACACAAACTACGCTGGAATAGCGACAAACGAAACAGGCACAGGGGAAACATCTACCCTGGCAACACACTGTAACGGTATCTCCATACAATACACAGGCACAGGGGAAACATCTACCCTGGCAACAAAATGCTACGAGTAGCTCCACCGAGCTCCACTACTCTCACAAACAAACACCCACCCACAAGGACAAGGGGGCATAGGGAACACTTATACACGGTCTAATGAGGGGATATGAACCAGATGTGTGTGATTGACAAGACAAGACAAATGTGATGATAATTGTGGGCGGCAGTGGTTAGTAAGCCGGTGACGACGAACGCCGAAGCCTGCCCGAACAAGGAGGGGAGGCAGCCTCGGCGGAAGTCGTGACGAGGACGAGCAATGTCGGAGTGACATTGCCTAAAATACAGTAGAATAGAATACAGTATCTACATATGAAAATGAGTAAAGCAGTATGTAAACATTATTAAAGTGACTAGAAGTGTTAGGAGGTCAGAAGACATGGTATAGTAGTGATGTATTAACTAGGCTCTGTGTCCCTGTCAGAAGACATGGTATAGTAGTGATGTATTAACTAGGCTCTGTGTCCCTGTCAGAAGACATGGTATAGTAGTGATGTATTAACTAGGCTCTGTGTCCCTGTCAGAAGACATGGTATAGTAGTAGTGATGTATTAACTAGGCTCTGTGTCCCTGTCAGAAGACATGGTATAGTAGTGATGTATTAACTAGGCTCTGTGTCCCTGTCAGAAGACATGGTACAGTAGTAGTGATGTATTAACTAGGCTATGTGTCCCTGTCAGAAGACATGGTATAGTAGTGATGTATTAACTAGGCTCTGTGTCCCTGTCAGAAGACATGGTATAGTAGTGATGTATTAACTAGGCTCTGTGTCCCTGTCAAAAGACATGGTATAGTAGTGATGTATTAACTAGGCTCTGTGTCCCTGTCAGAAGAAATGGTATAGTAGTGATGTATTAATAATAATAATAATAATAAAGCCATTTAGCAGACGCTTTTATCCAAAGCGACTTACAGTCATGCGTGCATACATTTTTTTGTGCATTGGTGGTCCCGGGTATTGAACCCACTACCTTGGCGTTACAAGCGCCGTGCTCTACCAGCTGAGCTACAGAGGACCACATCTGTCCCTGTCAGAAGACATGGTATAGTAGTGATGTATTAACTAGGCTATGTGTCCCTGTCAGAAGACATGGTATAGTAGTGATGTATTAACTAGGCTCTGTGTCCCTGTCAGAAGACATGGTATAGTAGTGATGTATTAACTAGGCTATGTGTCCCTGTCAGAAGACATGGTATAGTAGTGATGTATTAACTAGGCTCTGTGTCCCTGTCAGAAGACATGGTATAGTAGTGATGTATTAACTAGGCTCTGTGTCCCTGTCAGAAGACATGGTCTAGTAGTAGTGATGTATTAACTAGGCTCTGTGTCCCTGTCAGAAGACATGGTATAGTAGTGATGTATTAACTAGGCTCTGTGTCCCTGTCAGAAGACATGGTATAGTAGTGATGTATTAACTAGGCTCTGTGTCCCTGTCAGAAGACATGGTATAGTAGTGATGTATTAACTAGGCTCTGTGTCCCTGTCAGAAGACATGGTATAGTAGTAGTGATGTATTAACTAGGCTCTGTGTCCCTGTCAGAAGACATGGTATAGTAGTGATGTATTAACTAGGCTCTGTGTCCCTGTCAGAAGACATGGTACAGTAGTAGTGATGTATTAACTAGGCTATGTGTCCCTGTCAGAAGACATGGTATAGTAGTGATGTATTAACTAGGCTCTGTGTCCCTGTCAGAAGACATGGTATAGTAGTGATGTATTAACTAGGCTCTGTGTCCCTGTCAGAAGAAATGGTATAGTAGTGATGTATTAATAATAATAATAATAATAATAAGCCATTTAGCAGACGCTTTTATCCAAAGCGACTTACAGTCATGCGTGCATACATTTTTTTTTGTGCATTGGTGGTCCCGGGGATTGAACCCACTACCTTGGCGTTACAAGCGCCGTGCTCTACCAGCTGAGCTACAGAGGACCACATCTGTCCCTGTCAGAAGACATGGTATAGTAGTGATGTATTAACTAGGCTATGTGTCCCTGTCAGAAGACATGGTATAGTAGTGATGTATTAACTAGGCTCTGTGTCCCTGTCAGAAGACATGGTATAGTAGTGATGTATTAACTAGGCTATGTGTCCCTGTCAGAAGACATGGTATAGTAGTGATGTATTAACTAGGCTCTGTGTCCCTGTCAGAAGACATGGTATAGTAGTGATGTATTAACTAGGCTCTGTGTCCCTGTCAGAAGACATGGTATAGTAGTAGTGATGTATTAACTAGGCTCTGTGTCCCTGTCAGAAGACATGGTATAGTAGTAGTGGTGTATTAACTAGGCTCTGTGTCCCTGTCAGAAGACATGGTATAGTAGTGATGTATTAACTAGGCTCTGTGTCCCTGTCAGAAGACATGGTATAGTAGTGATGTATTAACTAGGCTCTGTGTCCCTGTCAGAAGACACGGTATAGTAGTGATGAATTAACTAGTCTCTGTGTCCCTGTCAGAAGACATGGTATAGTAGTGATGTATTAACTAGGCTCTGTGTCCCTGTCAGAAGACATGGTATAGTAGTGATGTATTAACTAGGCTCTGTGTCCCTGTCAGAAGACATGGTATAGTAGTGATGAATTAACTAGTCTCTGTGTCCCTGTCAGAAGACATGGTATAGTAGTGATGTATTAACTAGGCTCTGTGTCCCTGTCAGAAGACATGGTATAGTAGTGATGTATTAACTAGGCTCTGTGTCCCTGTCAGAAGACATGGTATAGTAGTGATGATTTAACTAGTCTCTGTGTCCCTGTCAGAAGACATGGTATAGTAGTGATGTATTAACTAGGCTCTGTGTCCCTGTCAGAAGACATGGTATAGTAGTGATGTATTAACTAGGCTCTGTGTCCCTGTCAGAAGACATGGTATAGTAGTGGTGTATTAACTAGGCTCTGTGTCCCTGTCAGAAGACATGGTATAGTAGTGATGTATTAACTAGGCTCTGTGTCCCTGTCAGAAGACATGGTATAGTAGTGATGTATTAACTAGGCTCTGTGTCCCTGTCAGAAGACATGGTATAGTAGTAGTGATGTATTAACTAGGATCTGTGTCCCTGTCAGAAGACATGGTATAGTAGTGATGTATTAACTAGGCTCTGTGTCCCTGTCAGAAGACATGGTATAGTAGTGATGTATTAACTAGGCTCTGTGTCCCTGTCAGAAGACATGGTATAGTAGTAGTGATGTATTAACTAGGCTCTGTGTCCCTGTCAGAAGACATGGTATAGTAGTGATGTATTAACTAGGCTCTGTGTCCCTGTCAGAAGACATGGTATAGTAGTGATGTATTAACTAGGCTCTGTGTCCCTGTCAGAAGACATGGTATAGTAGTAGTGATGTATTAACTAGGCTCTGTGTCCCTGTCAGAAGACATGGTATAGTAGTGATGTATTAACTAGGCTCTGTGTCCCTGTCAGAAGACATGGTATAGTAGTGATGTATTAACTAGGCTCTGTGTCCCTGTCAGAAGACATGGTATAGTAGTAGTGATGTATTAACTAGGCTCTGTGTCCCTGTCAGAAGACATGGTATAGTAGTGATGTATTAACTAGGCTCTGTGTCCCTGTCAGAAGACATGGTCTAGTAGTGATGTATTAACTAGGCTCTGTGTCCCTGTCAGAAGACATGGTATAGTAGTAGTGATGTATTAACTAGGCTCTGTGTCCCTGTCAGAAGACATGGTATAGTAGTGATGTATTAACTAGGCTCTGTGTCCCTGTCAGAAGACATGGTATAGTAGTGATGTATTAACTAGGCTCTGTGTCCCTGTCAGAAGACATGGTATAGTAGTGATGTATTAACTAGGCTCTGTGTCCCTGTCAGAAGACATGGTACAGTAGTGATGTATTAACTAGGCTCTGTGTCCCTGTCAGAAGACATGGTACAGTAGTGATGTATTAACTAGGCTCTGTGTCCCTGTCAGAAGACATGGTATAGTAGTGATGTATTAACTAGGCTCTGTGTCCCTGTCAGAAGACATGGTATAGTAGTGGTGTTTTATTAACTAGGCTCTGTGTCCCATGGTACAAACATTATTTTTCACAGACAACAGCACTAAAGGCAAGAAGGTAGAGACAACAATACATCACGCGAAGCAGCCACAACAGTCAGTAAGAGTGTCCATGATTTAGTCTTTGAATGAAGAGATGGAGATAAAACTGTCCAGTTTGAGTTTTCTTTGCAGCTCGTTCCAGTCGCTAGCTGCAGCGAACTGAAAAGAGGAGCGACCCAGGGACGTGTGTGCTTTGGGGACCTTTAACAGAATGTGACTGGCAGAACGGGTGTTGTATGTGGAGGATGAGGGCTGCAGTAGGTATCTCAGATAGGGGGGGAGTGAGGACTAAGAGGTTTTTGTAAATAAACATCAATCACTGGGTCAAACAGACATGTCAGCTGACCAGGAGATGAGCCACACCACCTCACCACCTCACCACCTCCAAGACTGTCTGGATGGTTAGATACAGGCAGGGTTGGGGAGCCACACCACCTCACTACCTCCAAGACTGTCTGGATGGTTAGATACAGGCAGGGTTGGGGAGGCTACGACATGTAATACGTTACACCGTTTTATTTCCGACTAAGAAACGTTTTGGAACAGAATCATTTGAGTTCCTCCTATCTCCCATGGGCAGCTGCTGCAATAGTTTATTTTTCCCTGCAGTCAACATTTGAGTTATTTAAGATTAGAGTTAGCATTTGGGTTAAGGTTAGGGTTATTTAAGGTAAGAGTTAGGCATTAGGGTTAGCAGTGTGGTTAAGGTTAGGGTTATTTAAGGTAAGAGTTAGGCATTATGGTTAGCAGTGTGGTTAAGGTTAGGGTTATTTAAGGTAAGAGTTAGGCATTAGGGTTAGCAGTGTGGTTAAGGTTAGGGTTATTTAAGGTAAGAGTTAGGCATTATGGTTAGCAGTGTGGTTAAGGTTAGGGTTATTTAAGGTAAGGTTTAGGCATTAGGGTTAGCAGTGTGGTTAAGGTTAGGGTTATTTAAGGTAAGGTTTAGGCATTAGGGTTAGCAGTGTGGTTAAGGTTAGGGTTATTTAAGGTAAGAGTTAGGCATTAGGGTTAGCAGTGTGGTTAAGGTTAGGGTTATTTAGGTGCAAGGTTTAGGCATTAGGGTTAGCAGTGTGGTTAAGGTTAGGGTTATTTAAGGTAAGGTTTAGGCATTAGGGTTAGCAGTGTGGTTAAGGTTAGGGTTATTTAAGGTAAGAGTTAGGCATTAGGGTTAGCAGTGTGGTTAAGGTTAGGGTTATTTAAGGTGAAGGTTTAGGCATTAGGTTAGCAGTGTGGTTACGGTTAGGGTTATTTAAGGTAAGGTTTAGGCATTAGGGTTAGCAGTGTGGTTAAGGTTAGGGTTATTTAAGGTAAGGTTTAGGCATTAGGGTTAGCAGTGTGGTTACGGTTAGGGTTATTTAAGGTAAGGTTTAGGCATTAGGGTTAGCAGTGTGGTTACGGTTAGGGTTATTTAAGGTAAGGTTTAGGCATTAGGGTTGGCAGTGTGGTTAAGGTTAGGGTTATTTAACGTAAGGTTTAGGCATTAGGGTTAGCAGTGTGGTTAAGGTTAGGTTATTTAAGGTAAGGTTTAGGCATTAGGGTTAGCAGTGTGGTTAAGGTTAGGGTTATTTAAGGTAAGGTTTAGGCATTAGGGTTAGCAGTGTGGTTACGGTTAGGGTTATTTAAGGTAAGGTTTAGGCATTAGGGTTAGCAGTGTGGTTACGGTTAGGGTTATTTAAGGTAAGGTTTAGGCATTAGGGTTAGCAGTGTGGTTACGGTTAGGGTTATTTAAGGTAAGGTTTAGGCATTAGGGTTAGCAGTGTGGTTAAGGTTAGGGTTATTTAAGGTAAGGTTTAGGCATTAGGGTTAGCAGTGTGGTTAAGGTTAGGGTTATTTAAGGTAAGGTTTAGGCATTAGGGTTAGCAGTGTGGTTAAGGTTAGGGTTATTTGGTAAGGTTTAGGCATTAGGGTTAGCAGTGTGGTTACGGTTAGGGTTATTTTAAGGTAAGGTTTAGGCATTAGGGTTAGCATGGTTAAGGTTAGGGTTATTTAAGGTAAGGTTTAGGCATTAGGGTTAGCAGTGTGGTTACGGTTAGGGTTATTTAAGGCAAGGTTTAGGCATTAGGGTTAGCAGTGTGGTTAAGGTTAGGGTTATTTAAGGTAAGGTTTAGGCATTAGGGTTAGCAGTGTGGTTAAGGTTAGGGTTATTTAGTGTAAGGTTTAGGCATTAGGGTTAGCAGTGTGGTTAAGGTTAGGGTTATTTGCGGTAAGAGTTAGGCATTAGGGTTAGCAGTGTGGTTAAGGTTAGGTTATTTAAGGTAAGGTTTAGGCATTAGGGTTAGCAGTGTGGTTAAGGTTAGGGTTATTTAAGGTAAGGTTTAGGCATTAGGGGTTAGCAGTGTGGTTAAGGTTAGGGTTATTTAAGGTAAGAGTTAGGCATTAGGGTTAGCAGTGTGGTTAAGGTTAGGGTTATTTAAGGTACAAGGTTTAGGCATTAGGGTTAGCAGTGTGGTTACATGGGTTAGGGTTATTTAAGGTAAGGTTTAGGCATTAGGGTTAGCAGTGTGGTTACGGTTAGGTTATTTAAAAGTTACAGATTGGTTAGCAGTGTGGTTAAGGTTAGGGTTATTTGGGTAAGGCTTAGGTTTAGGTTAGTAGTTAGGGTTATTTGAGGTAAGGTTTAGGCATTAGGTTAGCAGTGTGGTTACGGTTAGGGTTATTTAAGGTAAGGTTTAGGCATAGGGTTAGCAGTGTGGTTAAGGTTAGGGGTTATTTAAGGTAAGGTTTAGGCATTAGGGTTAGCAGTGTGGTTACGGTTAGGGTTATTTAAGGTAAGGTTTAGGCATTAGGGTTAGCAGTGTGGTTACGGTTAGGTTATTTAAGGTAAGGTTTAGGCATTAGGGTTAGCAGTGTGGTTAAGGTTAGGGTTATTTAAGGTAAGGTTTAGGCATTAGGGTTAGCAGTGTGGTTAAGGTTAGGGTTATTTAAGGTAAGGTTTAGGCATTAGGGTTAGCAGTGTGGTTACGGTTAGGGTTATTTGGGGTAAGGTTTAGGCATTAGGGTTAGCAGTGTGTTACGGTTAGTGGTTATTTAAGGTAAGGTTTAGGCATTAGGGTTAGCAGTGTGGTTACGGTTAGGGTTATTTAAGGTAAGGTTTAGGCATTAGGGTTAGCAGTGTGGTTACGGTTAGGGTTATTTAAGGTAAGGTTTAGGCATTAGGGTTAGCAGTGTGGTTAAGGTTAGGGTTATTTAAGGTAAGGTTTAGGCATTAGGGTTAGCAGTGTGGTTACGGTTAGGGTTATTTAAGGTAAGAGTTAGGCATTAGGGTTAGCAGTGTGGTTAAGGTTAGGGTTATTTAAGGTAAGGTTTAGGCATTAGGGTTAGCAGTGTGGTTACGGTTAGGGTTATTTGAGGTAAGGTTTAGGCATTAGGGTTAGCAGTGTGGTTAAGGTTAGGGTTATTTAAGGTAAGGTTTAGGCATTAGGGTTAGCAGTGTGGTTAAGGTTAGGGTTATTTAAGGTAAGGGTTTAGGCATTAGGGTTAGCAGTGTGGTTAAGGTTAGGTTATTTAAGGTAAGGTTTAGGCATTAGGGTTAGCAGTGTGGTTACGGTTAGGGTTATTTAAGGTAAGGTTTAGGCATTAGGGTTAGCAGTGTGGTTAAGGTTAGGGTTATTTAAGGTGAAGGTTTAGGCATTAGGGTTAGCAGTGTGGTTACGGTTAGGGTTATTTAGGTGCAAGGTTTAGGCATTAGGGTTAGCAGTGTGGTTACGGTTAGGGTTATTTAAGGTAAGGGTTAGGCATTAGGGTTAGCAGTGTGGTTAAGGTTAGGGTTATTTAAGGTAAGGTTTAGGCATTAGGGTTAGCAGTGTGGTTACGGTTAGGGGTTATTTAAGGTAAGGTTTAGGCATTAGGGTTAGCAGTGTGGTTAAGGTTAGGGTTTTTAAGGTAAGGTTTAGGCATTAGGGTTAGCAGTGTGGTTAAGGTTAGGTTATTTAAGGGTAAGAGTTAGGCATTAGGGTTAGCAGTGTGGTTAAGGTTAGGGTTATTTAGGTAAGGTTTAGGCATTAGGGTTAGCAGTGTGGTTACGGTTAGGGTTATTTAAGGTAAGGTTCTAGGCATTAGGGTTAGCAGTGTGGTTAAGGTTAGGGTTATTTAAGGTAAGGTTTAGGCATTAGGGTTAGCAGTGTGGTTACGGTTAGGGTTATTTAAGGTGAAGGTTTAGGCATTAGGGTTAGCAGTGTGGTTACGGTTAGGGTTATTTGAAGGTAAGGTTTAGGCATTAGGGTTAGCAGTGTGGTTAAGGTTAGGGTTATTTAAGGTAAGGTTTAGGCATTAGGGTTAGCAGTGTGGTTACGGTTAGGGTTATTTAAGGTAAGGTTTAGGCATTAGGGTTAGCAGTGTGGTTAAGGTTAGGGTTATTTAAGGTGTAAGGTTTAGGCATTAGGGTTAGCAGTGTGGTTACGGTTAGGGTTATTTAAGGTGCAAGGTTTAGGCATTAGGGTTAGCAGTGTGGTTACGGTTAGGTTATTTAAGGTAAGGTTTAGGCATTAGGGTTAGCAGTGTGGTTACGGTTAGGGTTATTTAAGGTAAGGTTTAGGCATTAGGGTTAGCAGTGTGGTTAAGGTTAGGGTTATTTAAGGTAAGGTTTAGGCATTAGGGTTAGCAGTGTGGTTACGGTTAAGGTTATTTAAGGTAAGAGTTTAGGCATTAGGGTTAGCAGTGTGGTTAAGGTTAGGGTTATTTAAGGTAAGGTTTAGGCATTAGGGTTAGCAGTGTGGTTAAGGTTAGGGTTATTTAAGGTAAGAGTTAGGCATTAGGGTTAGCAGTGTGGTTAAGGTTAGGGTTATTTAAGGTAAGGTTTAGGCATTAGGGTTAGCAGTGTGGTTACGGTTAGGGTTATTTAAGGTAAGGTTTAGGCATTAGGGTTAGCAGTGTGGTTAAGGTTAGGGTTATTTAAGGTAAGGTTTAGGCATTAGGGTTAGCAGTGTGGTTACGGTTAGGGTTATTTAAGGTAAGGTTTAGGCATTAGGGTTAGCAGTGTGGTTACGGTTAGGGTTATTTAAGGTGAAGGTTTAGGCATTAGGGTTAGCAGTGTGGTTACGGTTAGGGTTATTTAAGGTAAGGTTTAGGCATTAGGGTTAGCAGTGTGGTTACGGTTAGGGTTATTTAAGGTAAGGTTTAGGCATTAGGGTTAGCAGTGTGGTTAAGGTTAGGGTTATTTAAGGTAAGAGTTAGGCATTATGGTTAGCAGTGTGGTTAAGGTTAGGGTTATTTAAGGTAAGAGTTAGGCATTAGGGTTAGCGTGTGGTTAAGGTTAGGGTTATGTAGTGGGTTAGGCATTAGGGTTAGAGGGTTAAGGTTAGGTTATTTAAGGTAAGGTTTAGGCATTAGGGTTAGCAGTGTGGTTAAGGTTAGGGTTATTTAAGGTAAGGTTTAGGCATTAGGGTTAGCAGTGTGGTTACGGTTAGGGTTATTTAAGGTAAGGTTTAGGCATTAGGGTTAGCAGTGTGGTTAAGGTTAGGGTTATTTAAGGTAAGGTTTAGGCATTAGGGTTAGCAGTGTGGTTAAGGTTAGGGTTATTTAAGGTAAGGTTTAGGCATTAGGGTTAGCAGTGTGGTTAAGGTTAGGGTTATTTAAGGTAAGGTTTAGGCATTAGGGTTAGCAGTGTGGTTACGGTTAGGGTTATTTAAGGTAAGGTTTAGGCATTAGGGTTAGCAGTGTGGTTACGGTTAGGGTTATTTAGCGTAAGGTTTAGGCATTAGGGTTAGCAGTGTGGTTACGGTTAGGGTTATTTAAGGTAAGGTTTAGGCATTAGGGTTAGCAGTGTGGTTACGGTTAGGGTTATTTAAGGTAAGGTTTAGGCATTAGGGTTAGCAGTGTGGTTAAGGTTAGGGTTATTTAAGGTTAGGGTTAGGCATTAGGGTTAGCAGTGTGGTTAAAGTTACATCTGATTTTATGGCTGTGGTACTAACCTGTGCCTCTTGTAATCTAAAAGTAATCTGTAATCAGATTGATCCATTCATCCTTCCATCCCTCCTCAGCCTTCCTCTCCTCTGAAGACCCAGTGAGGGTGGAGCTCAGCCAGAGAGCTGTTGAGGGACTGGTTAGGAAGAACACTTCTACAGCCAGAGAGGTGTTGAGGGACTGGTTAGGAAGAACACTTCTACAGCCAGAGAGCTGTTGAGGGACTGGTTAGGAAGAACACTTCTACAGCCAGAGAGGTTTTGAGGGACTGGTTAGGAAGAACACTTCTACAGCCAGAGAGCTGTTGAGGGACTGGTTAGGAAGAACACTTCTACAGCCAGAGAGCTGTTGAGGGACTGGTTAGGAAGAACACTTCTACAGTCAGAGAGGTGTTGAGGGACTGGTTAGGAAGAACACTTCTACAGCCAGAGAGGTGTTGAGGGACTGGTTAGGAAGAACACTTCTACAGCCAGAGAGCTGTTGAGGGACTGGTTAGGAAGAACACTTCTACTGCCAGAGAGCTGTTGAGGGACTGGTTAGGAAGAACACTTCTACAGCCAGAGAGCTGTTGAGGGACTGGTTAGGAAGAACACTTCTACAGCCAGAGAGAGAGAGCAGTGGTAAGGTTTCTCTCCTGTGGGTCTTATCTGGTGTCCTGTGTGAATTTACGTATAATCCCTCTAAATCTGTTCTCTCTTTCTCTCTCTCTTTGACTTATTGTTGATTTCAACATTTTTTATTTTCAACAAAAATGTACCGGACTGTTTGAAAAGAGATAATAAACGTACATACCGTGCACAATTTTTATTTTGTTCATTGGTTTTGCAAGAGTCTATTGATTGGTCCGTTCATTGGATTAATTTGTTTTGACAATATGTTCAAATCAAATCAAGCTTTATTTATAAAGCACATTTCAGACATGGATGCAACACAATGGCTTAACAGAAGAAGAAAAAACTAATAAAAACGATGAAAATAAAAACATAAATATTTACTAGACAACAAACACAAGTGGATAAAAAACTAAAGAATATCAATAAAAGCTGAAAGACTAAAGAGCATCTAAGGAAATAACATTGGTTAAAACAGTAAGAATATGATGTAATATCCAGGCCAAAATATAAGCTGGTTTTACTACACTGTTTGTAAACAATATAATTGTACAGAAATTGTAAGTTAGTTGCATAAATAATTATGATGTCTAAATGTTACATTACATTTAAGTATTATGAAATATTAAATATAAAAATCGAATGTACACCCCTTTGTTAATATCTATTGGCAATAATTCACTTAATGGTGAGGCATGGAATAATTAAAAAGGTATATTTTGTTAGGCTGGACGTTTGAAATATGAGTAGGTGATTTGAGTCATGCTTCTTCAGTAGTGGAATAAAGACAATTAGCACTTGAATGTTGTAAAGAAATACTGGAGTGATGTAAGATTGTTAATAAAACAGTTCATATACCAATTTTTTATACTGCGTCCATGTTTATAGGCTGCAAGTACGTTGAAATGAAGTTGTTGTAAAGTTGTTGAAACCACGACAATTTGTTAAAAAAAACAGCTAGCTACATTTTGAAGTGTTGCATTTTGATTCAAGTGGATCGGCAACGCGGTAAGTGTAACGCAACACCAGTTTTTGTTAATCACATTTTGTTGATCACATAAATAGTACATTTTCAACTCCCCTGACGAGGCTAATATCCATATCACGCTGAAATCAATAGAACAGGGGGCAAACATTTAAGGGTTCCACATTGTGACATTATTTCATTGATATCATGTAACAACTCCTTCATGTATGTATTTTCTGATGTATAATCAGAGATATTTTACCAGAGTATCTCTTTCCACAGTCAGAGCAGTGGTAAGGTTTCTCTCCTGTGTGTGTTCGCTGGTGTATAGTCAGCTGGTTAGAAGTAACAAAACTCCTCCCACATTGATCACAGCTGTAAGGTTTCTCTCCTGTGTGAATTCTCTGGTGTGATTGCAATGTAGATGATTGTGAAAAGGTCTTCCCCGCAGTCAGAGCAGCTATAAGGTTTCTCTCCAGTGTGAATTCTCTGGTGTGTTGCAAGTAGATGATTGTGAAAAGGTCTTCCCACAGTCAGAGCAGCTATAAGGTTTCTCTCCAGTGTGAATTCTCTGGTGTGTTTTCAGGCTACTTGTATCATTAAAACTCTTCCCACACTGATTACAGTCATAAGGTTTCTCTCCAGTGTGAATTCTCTGGTGTGTTTTCCGGCTACTTGTATCATTAAAACTCTTCCCACACTGATCACAGTCATAAGGTTTCTCTCCAGTGTGAATTCTCTGGTGTGTTTTCAGGCTACTTGTATCATTAAAACTCTTCCCACACTGATCACAGTCATAAGGTTTCTCTCCAGTGTGAATTCTCTGGTGTGTTTTCAGGCTACTTGTATCATTAAAACTCTTCCCACACTGATCACAGCTGTAAGGTTTTTCTCCAGTGTGAATTCTCTGGTGTATTTTTAGTGAATCTGATCTTGAGTAACTCTTTCCGCAGTCAAAGCAGTGGTGAGGTTTCTATCCTGTGTGTGTTCTCTGGTGTATAGTCAGATAGCTAGATTTAGAAAAACTCTTCCCACATTGATCACAGCTATAAGGTTTCCCTGCAGTGTGTATTCTCTGGTGTGCTTTCAGATTACTTGAATGAGTAAAACTCTTCCCACATTGATCACAGCTATAAGGTTTCTCTCCTGTATGGATTCTCAGATGTTTTTTAAGGTCTGCTGAAGAGGTGAATCTCTTCCCACAGTCAGAGCAGCAGTGAGAATTCTCTCCTGTGTGAATTCTTAGGTGTAGTTTTAGTGAATCTGATCTTGAATAACTCTTCCCACAGTCAGAGCAGCAGTGAGATTTCTTCCCTGTGGGTCTCTGCTGGTGTTTCTTGAGGTGTTCTGATGTGGAGAGACTCTTCTCTGACTCCTCAGCTTCATGATGTTGTTGAGGCTCCCCAGAGGATCCACAATAGTCACGTCTCTCTCCTGTGTGAACAACAAAGTCAGACAGCTGGTTAAAGGCCCACAACAGCAAGGTAATGCCCATGATATTGTACAACAATTTAAGTCTGTAATGAATGTTTTAATACTTTTAAAAACGTATTTGACACTTGTCTTAATATGACAGTCAGTGATAAACAGTGATATTTAGTCTTATTTTTTAACAGTAGTAAAGTTGATGATTTTAGGCTATAAATAAGTTATTACAGTTCCTGAAACCCTAAGCAGTGTGCCAGACGACTTTTGGTCACCAATATACGACCCTTTCTGTTTGCTGGATATTGGTTGTGAACTGGAACACGATGTCATATACGATCCAGAGCATCCCAAACATGCTCAATGGGTGACATGTCTGGTGAGTATGCAGGCCATGGAAGAACTGGGACATTTTCAGCTTCCAGGAATTGTGGTGATGGCAGCGGATGAATTGGCACGATAATGGGCCTCAGGATCTCATCACGGTATCTCTGTGCATTCAAATTGCCATTGATCAAATGCAATTGTGTTCGTTGTCCGTAGCTTATGCCTGCCTGCCCATACCATAACCCCACCACCACCATGGGGCACTGTGTTCACGACGTTGACATCAGCAAACCGCTCACCCACACTACGCCATACCGAGCGGTCTTCCATCTGCCCGTTACCGTTGAAACCGGGATTCATCCGTGAAGAACACACTTCTCCAGCGTGCCAGTGGCCATCGAAGGTGAGCATTTTGCCAAAATGAAGTCGGTTACGGCGCCGAACTGCAGTCAGGTCAAGACCCTGGTGACCCTTCTTGGGTTGTGCAAACCCACAGTTTCATCAGCTGTCCGGGTGGATGTCTCAGACGATCCCAGAGGGGGAAAAGCTGGATGTGGAGGTCCTGAGATGGTCTGCGGTTGTTTCATCAGCTGTCCGGGTGGATGTCTCAGACTATCCCCAGAGGGGGAAAAGCTGGATGTGGAGATCCTGAGATGGTCTGTCCGGGTGGATGTCCCAGACGATCCCAGAGGGGGAAAAGCCGGATGTGGAGGTCCTGAGATGGTCTGTCCGGGTGGATGTCTCAGACGATCCCAGAGGGGAAAAGCTGGATGTGGAGGTCCTGAGATGGTCTGTCCGGGTGGATGTCTCAGACGATCCCAGAGGGGGAAAAGCTGGATGTGGAGGTCCTGAGATGGTCTGTCCGGGTGGATGTCTCAGACGATCCCAGAGGGGAAAAGCTGGATGTGGAGGTCCTGAGATGGTCTGTCCGGGTGGATGTCTCAGACGATCCCAGAGGGGGAAAAGCTGGATGTGGAGATGATCCTGAGATGGTCTGTCCGGGTGGATGTCTCAGACGATCCCCAGAGGGGGAAAAGCTGGATGTGGAGGTCCTGAGATGGTCTGTCCGGGTGGATGTCTCAGACGATCCCAGAGGGGGAAAAGCTGGATGTGGAGGTCCTGAGATGGTCTGTCCAGCTGTCCGATCCCAGAGGGGGAAAAGCTGGATGTGGAGGTCCTGAGTAAAGCTGGATGTGGAGGTCCTGAGATGGTCTGCGGTTGTGAGGCCGGTTTGGACGTACTGCCAAAATTCTCTAAAAACGACGTTGGAGGCGGCTTATGGTAGAGAAACGTGCATAGACCTACAAATGCGACCCAAACTGGCCATTGGATTTATTTGAAAAAATATGGTCCTTTACAATGTCCACTTATGTACATAGGATGCTGTATAAACCATTTAAAACTATTAAAACAATAATATTGCATTGCTGTGTGGTGTCAGTCAAAATGTATTGTAGTCGAGTCTAGATTACTGCTCAAATGTTGCTGTAACAGGCCTACATGTTTCTCCTTTGCACGGTGTTTTGTAGAAAGTTGAGTTTTCTGGTTATTCATTGTCAAGCTTTAACAACCGAAGCCAGACTGAAACATTTCCAGTAGCCTAGGACTTTCCCTTCGCTGACCGCTCTAAACGGGACACACGAAAGCAGCGCAACTGAAGTTGAATTCACCGATGCGAACACAACAGGCTGTAATTTCATAAAGTAGATGACTCAACTTTTGACTCATTTATACTCGCTTGCAGTGCTGGAAAAAGTAACCAATTGTCACACTTGAGTAAAAGTAAAGATTCCTTCATAGAAAATTACTCAAGTAAAAGTGTAAGTCACCCAGTAAAACACTACTTAAGGACAAAAGTAAAAGTATTTGGTTTAAAATATACTTAAGGACAAAAGTCAAAGTATTTGGTTTAAAATATACTTAAGGACAAAAGTCAAAGTATTTGGTTTAAAATATACTTAAGGACAAAAGTCAAAGTATTTGGTTTAAAATATACTTAAGGACAAAAGTCAAAGTATTTGGTTTAAAATATACTTAAGGACAAAAGTCAAAGTATTTGGTTTAAAATATACTGAAGGACAAAAGTCAAAGTAAAACGTATTCCAAATTCCTTATATTAAGCAAACCAGACGGCACCATTTTAGTTTTATTTTAGTTTTTGGAAAGCCAGGGGCACACTCCAACACTCAGACATCATTTACAAATTAAGCATGTGTGTTTTAGTGAGTCCACCAGATCAGAGGCAGTAGGGATGACCAGGGATGTTCTCTTGATAAGTGCATGAATTGGACCATATTCCTGTCCTGCTAAGCTTTCGAAATGTAGGAGGGGAAGTACTTTTGGTTGTGAGGGAAAATGTATGGAGTACATCATTTTATTTAGGAATGTAGTGAAGTAAAAGTAAAAGTTGTCCAATATATAAATAGTAAAGTACAGATACCCCAAAAAACGACTTAAGTAGTACTTAAAAGTATTTTTACTTAAATACTTTACACCACTGCTCGTTTGTGTGTCATATTGTCCTTCAGTAGTAATTTATACCCGTGTGTGAATCCTTTATCTCATAACTTTATAACTTTTTGACAACCAAGATGACATTTTCTGTAGGCTACAGCAATGTCCTGTTGGAACTGAAAACTTGGCACGGACATTTATCCTACAACATGTTTAAAACTTTCGTTCTGGTAGATAGCATTAGTGATGTGATACAGTGCACTGGCTGGATCGTGTGTTGGTCTGTGTGTGGATCTGGGAGGAGGGGTGTGTCTGTGGCAATCCACTGATGTTTGGCGTGCAGCACGTTAGCAGTGCTTGCTGGGAGTTGTAGTGCAGCATCGCGGGCGGTTTGGAAGCGGGCCAAAATTAATTGACAACCCAAATAACTTTGCGGGCCGGATGAAAATGTGTCCCGGGCCGGATTGGGCCTGCTGGCCTTGTGTTTGACACCTGCTCTAGATAGTCATCTGTAATAATAATTCACAGACAGTGAAGATGTCATCTCACGGTGACTTACAGTTTGTTGCAAGTCTCTTTCAGGACATCACCTCTCCCTGGGAGAACTACAAACTGTTCTTAAGGTCTTGAACCTCTCTGGTCAGATGTTCCGATGCTGGGACTTGTAGTCATCTGTAATAATAATCCATCTCTCCCTGGGAGAACTACAAACTGTTCTTAAGGTCTTGAACCTCTCTGGTCAGATGTTCCGATACTGGGACTTGTAGTCATCTGTAATAATAATCCACCCCTCCCTGGGAGAACTACAAACTGTTCTTATGGTCTTGAACCTCTCTGGTCAGATCGTCTCTTCTTTTGTTAGTTGAGTCCACCAGTATTTGGACAAGGCTCTTAAAGCTATTTTCCTGTTGCTGTAACAATTGCTTGTAGACATATTGTTGTTGATTTAAAAGATCACGCACCTGTGATAGATTACCACCTGTGATAGATTACCACCTGTGATAGATTACCACCTGTGATAGATTACCACCTGTGATAGATTACCACCTGTGATAGATTACCACCTGTGATAGCGAAACACAGTCCTCTCCATTACTCCAGCCTTCTTTAACTTTGGGCGGCATGATGGTAGCAACGTAGGCTAACGCTGGTACTCCACACAATTCCAGCCAGCTCGTAAAGCCGATGGAAACCGCAACAAACAGCAGGGATTTAAACAGACACAAGCCCGGGACTAACTGAGGCTAACCGCATCACGGGATCCTAATTAAACAGGCTGGTAAACAAACATTTTTTCAAGGAACAACTTTCTCCAGAAAGTTTCAAAACTTTCCAAACGTCTAACGCCCGTCCAACAGACTGTCGACCAATTGCGTTTGCGTTGTCATGCTGCGTCAAACGCAATTGGCTATAGGGTGAATGCACCAATTTGTGAGTCGCTCTGGATAAGAGCGTCTGCTAAATGACGTAAATGTGCCCTTGAGCAAGGCACTTAACCCTAATTGCTCCTGTAAGTCGCTCTGGATAAGAGCGTCTGCTAAATTACTAAAATGTAAAATGTAATGCTAAGCTAATAGTAACGAAATCCCTTCTAAAAATCAGTCGAGAAACCTGCCTGTTTTCCTCGAAGGAACGTAATTTCACGATTTCAAAGTTACACTATATTAAAGAGAAGTTAATTATCTCACAACTCTGAAAATGTGTTTTGCTTCTTGTTCACGTAGGCTAATTCATGCTAATGTTATTAAGAATGTTATTAAGAATGTTATTAAGAATGGCGCTGCATTGGAAAGCGGACGTTTTATGGGCTCCTGATCAATTGTGCTATTTTGTATGTTTTTTTACGCTGACCAGAACTTTTTTTTTGACATAATGTTTCCGCCATCGTTTCCTATGACCGAAAAGAGCTTCTAGACATCAGAACAGTTTTCACTAACCTTGATTTGGACGAGGACTTCTACTTCAAATGAGCGAAACACATATTGATAGTCCCGGACCAGGCCAAAAAGAAGGCGATATAGAGGCCGGCGCGGGGGCACCATGATGAGGCTAGAGTGAATTTATCACCTCTACCCTCTGTTCTATTGGCGAATGTGCAAATCACTGGAGAATAAACCGGACCAGGTCCGTTTGAGACTATTCTATCAACGGGACATTAAGAACTGTAAGCTACAGGACTGTTTCCCAATAGCACAGACTTGAATATGTTCCGGGATTCATCCGATGGCATTGAGGAGTACACCACACTATTTCTCCAGTCCCCATCCCTCAGCTGTTTACCAAACCAAGTCTCTGGGCAGCCATTTTGTTGCTGTTTAAAACCTAGGATGTCCCTTTAAAAAAAGCCACACATCAATCAATCAACCAATCTGCAATTCAAACAATAACAAAGCTGCAGTTCCGCCACTGTTTTGGTAATAAAATGATAGATGGGACTGGAGAAATGTAACTACTCTCAAAATCATAGACAGACCTATGGATGCAAGGACTGACCATCCATGATATCACCATTATAGTTTTAACCATGTTGAGGCTATACAGTGTTGGTTTACATTTACATTGTTTCTAAACATTGGAGTAAAAAAAGCTTATTTTGGGATCTGATGGGGTACGACAGTTGAACTAAGCTCATGAGGCATGTGTTATATTCTTCAAGAATCAATGGCTATATATAAATAATTTAAAAGTCCAAATATGGATGTAGCAACTGCAGATTTCCCCTTTAACACCACACATCAGTTCAACAACTGCAGAGTTTGTGCCTCTGTTTTTAAGACAGTACTTACTAGTGTTAATCAGGGCCCGGTTTCTCAAAACCATCTTACTGCTAAATTCATCATTAGAACCATTGGATGCCTTAAGATGCCTTTGGGAAGCCGGAACCAGATATCCAGTTTCCTCCTCTTCTTCCTCCTCCTTTTTCGATGTGACAGTCATCTCCCCCTCCTCCTCTTTCACTCCAAAAACGGGAGCCTCCTCTTCTTTCACTGTAACATCCTCCTCTTCTTTCACTCTGAACGCGTCTTCCTCTTCTTTCACTGTAACATCCTCTTCCTCTTTCACTGTAACATCCTCTTCCTCTTTCACTCTGAACGCGTCTTCCTCTTCTTTCACTGTAACGTCTTTCTCTTCTTCTTTAACGGTAACAGCTTCACCCTCTACTTGTTTTTGTATTGTAACATCCTCTTCCTCCTCCTCCTCTTTCACTAGAGCTTCTTTCTCCGTCCAGCAGACCTCCTCTTCTTTAGCAGGAGGAGAGTAGCTTAGTGAGCTCATGGTCGGGGATGTTAGCTAGCTAGGCTAGTGCTAACTTAACCAGCCAGCTAGCTGACCAATAACAACAACACCGTAAATATGAAATTAAATGGGATAACTAACTAGACGACAGAAGTTGGTTTAAAACACAGTGGCTAATATACACGAAAGCGTCTAAAGAGCTTTATTGGTTGGGCTATTTTGGCTAGCAAGTGTCTGACTGTTGCTGCTGTTGAAAGAAGCGTCCCGTCCACTAGATTATACGTCACACTAGCAGCATAGCCTTAAAGTCCCACATCGCCATCTGCTGACTGGAGTGGGTAACGAAGTTGAGTAAAATGTAGATTTTATTTTCAGACAAAAGGTTAAAGGGTAGGAAGCATGAGTTTTTACTCACCAATTTAACAACACTTTGTGGTTAAGACTTAGTAACTTAATTGTAGTCACGATCTGGTTACCTATTAAGTACAAACAGTTATGTTTTTGTTTTGTTTTCAGGATTGGGTTACCTACAGTTATGTTTTTGCGTTATTACATATTTATTAACTTATTTCCGGATATCTTCTAAACTACCCACAATGCACGATTTTGAAATGTCAAATTGATCTACTCTGTGCTACCGAGATCCTATGCTAACTCCGTAGCTAGCTCAAGCTGACTAATGTTAGCCACACCTCATGCTCTTCATGGACTGTGTGGCCAAATACTTTTATAACTAACCCAAGATAGACCAGAGCCTGTCGTTTCCAATGGGAGCAAATTAATCATAGTGGGCAGAACAAGCAAGGAGGTGGGCAGAGCCAAGCAGGAGCAAGAGAGGTCCTATTGGCCCGTTCTAGCATTTATTTGCATATTTCCTTTAGGGAACGCCTATGCTGTGATGTCTGCAATAACTAAACTCGCCCTTGAACTCCACAATGCCATTTTTTTTTAAAACTTTGGCAAAGGGTAAAGTCTACAAAACGTAGTCCACTCTGTTTGTTACAGATTGTAGTTATGGAAACAGAAAACTGTATTGAGATCAAACGTTTCATCAATGAGAAAATTAGCAGAATGTCTTCAGAATCCATCTGGCTACTTCCTTTCCCACTGAGCTTCCTCTCATCACCATATTTGGTAGTGAGTGGAAACAGCAACCGGATGCTTCATATTATACATCAGGTGAAATATCTGGCTCATTGTTCTATCTGTGGTGTGGTTGTGTTATTAAATGGTGGGCAGATGCCGAAAATAGTTAAATTAATTGATCCCAGTCGAGGAAGAACATAATTTTTTGTATATGACAGTAAAATATTGTTATGACTATAACATTTGTTGTCACCTTCAATTCTTGCACATTTTCTCATAAAAAATATATTTCAACTGCTCATGCAACATTGCCGAACTAATAAACTCGGAACCAATCAGAGGTCCCGTACATATCCCTGGTGATGGAGGCAGCCAATGGCCTGCTTCTATCTACGATGTAAATACAGCCTCTTGTGAAAACTGCTGTTTGATGAAGAGAAACATATATCTAGCTCCCTAAGACTGAAATAAGATAAATATAATGTTTCGAGTGCACTTGAAATATCCAGCATGCAATACGAATTGTCTTGATAGAATGAAGAGGTAACTCCATGGACCATTTATCAAATGTATTGAAAGCTAGTCAATGTTACAGTTTGAATAGCCTAGCCAGCTACTGTAAATGTCAATGTGTGTGTAGTGTATTGACAATATGATGGTGTTAAATGTTGTTTAAATGGAACTGAAAGAAGGTTGATTTTTGGTATCAAGAAGGAAGGTTTTAGCGTGACGCCACATATGACAGACAGGAAGTGGGTTGTAAGATACGGGGATTGAACAGTAGAGGGAGCCATTCAACTCTTGGAAGGCTATATAAAGGGGGGAAGAACGGCGGAGAGTTAGAACGGCCATAGCAATCGGGGAGCCGTTCTCCGGACACCGCGGGTCTGTACCTATGCTGTAATCTTGTGGTTTGAATAAACCTTATGATCAACGTTCAGTATGAGCAGACTCCTTTTGTTCATCAGCAATAATTGCCACCATTCACCCGATACGACAAATGGCGAGCTTGCCAGGAGGGATTATGCAATCCTTCTTTGCTGCATTTGGAGTCGCCAAGCTAACTCAAGCTAACTTCGGTCTGGAGTCATGATCCGACTAAACGCAGCTAAGTTGTTGGTTTTGTTACTGCTTGTGTACACTGGAGGAATGTACCCTTATGACCGTGCCTCAGGTGGTGTTTTTGCTGATGACTGGGGTCTGGCTAATCATTATACAAATTTTAAAAATAGCGCAAAAGTGGTTAGAGTTTAGGGATTGTTTATAGAGATGTGTTGCTTGAATAGTAAGTCAAGAACAGTCGGGGCCAAGATATGTATACAATTTTAGAGCATTGCAGGTTTAGATAAGCCCTCGTGACGAACGGGGCGACCACCAGGGTGGGCCAAAATCCTGGACATGCATTAGGAGTGTTCAGGTTCAGTCTGGGACTGGGGGTTGGTGGGACATTTCTTGGGGATGGCTTACTCAACTTCTGTTCGACGGGATAGTTGCATTGGGGGGGATCGCTCACTGAAATAGCCATACCCACGGCAGAATAAATTTAGGGCAAACGAAACAGTAATCAATTAAAGACGCAATGCTGGGTTTGTTACATGTTGTAGGCCGCAGTTAGCTAAAGGCTAATGCTAATTGCTAAATGCTAATTGTGTTGCGTGCTACATGATAACTTCAACCTTAGAGGTCCACTGCGATGGATTCAAGCCTCTTAAACTTGTTTGTATGTGGTGGAACTGAAAGTTCTACGCAAATGTGAGCTCTGTTATGTGTAATTTTGTGAGTATAAGGTATAAAATAGTGAAGCTGTAGCGTAATGCTATCGTGCTATGGTATGGTAAGCATGGGCTTAGGTGGATGTGCGCATGCGCTTGATTTTACGGGGTAAATCTACGACATGCGGTTGTGCTCAGCCTACAAAACAAAATGGTTGGTTAGGGTCATAGGTCCCATCTGGGGGCTGCAGGGAGACGGAGAAACACACAGACAGAGAGATTTTAGCACGAGTATTCTAGTTTAAAGATTGGTTAAAGATGAAACTTGTGGTGTGTCCTATTGAATTGATAAATTAAATATATGTTGGCGAAGAATAATGCATTGAATTAAATGACGGATTAAAATAAAAATGTTTTGTTAAAATAAAATAAAATAATGTTTTTGAGCGATCTATTTAGTTCTGATTTTAGTCTTAGAGTGAATAATGTAGAACGAACGAATATTGAATGGTTGAAATAACTCAGGGATTGCATTAACTACTAAGATGTTATTCTGTGTCTCTGTTTTTTTTCCTGTCATATGAGTGGAGCAATACGATACGATACGACAGGAGAGAGGAGGGGCTAACGTGTGCGTGACGTGACAAGGTGTGACGAGGCAGAGGCAGACGAGAGGATCAGATCAGGCTAGTGCACCAAATCATCCTAACAAAATATGTGATGTTATGACAATTTTACATAGGCTTGGCAAATACTATTTCATTAAAAATTGCATTTTGAGGCTCTGTGCATAACTGGGGTTTGATTGGAATTGGGTTGGGAATCAGGTACTGACATTATTCGGCAATTAAGATACTTGGGTGCATATTAAACAATGGAATTTATAATAATACTTATTGGGGTTACAGGCTTTGTTTATGGGTATTTTAGTCTGAAGATGACTAACTTGCATTTACTTGCAGTTGATGGGTTGTGGTTAGATAGCCAACACTAATTGATAAATCTAGCTCCTGAGTGGCGCAGTGGTCTAAGGCACTGCATCGCAGTGCTAACTGTGCCACTAGAGATCCACTAGAGGCTCTGTCGCAGCCGGCCGCGACCGGGAGACTCATGGGCGGTGCACAATTGGCCCAGCGTCGTCCAGGGTAGGGGAGGGAATGGCCGGCAGGGATGTAGCTCAGTTGATAGAGCATGGCGTTTGCAATGCCAGGGTTGTGGGTTCGATTCCCATGGGGGGCCAGTATAAAAAATATATGTGTTCACTAACTGTAAGTCGCTCTGGATAAGAGCGTCTGCGAAATGACTTAAATGTAATGTAAAATAAATTGGTGATATAGGAATAAAAAATTGGTTTTAAATTATTCATAATTTTTAATTGAGTTTTTAATTGGTTTTTAATTTTTAATTAAAGGGTTTTTGAATAAGGCATTTAATTGAATTTTTTAATATTCATATTTGATTTTATTTGATTTTTTTGGGGGGTTGTTAGGGTTATATTAATAATTTAAGGGGGGAAGTCTTAGGCTATACAGTCTAAAATAAGATAGTTCACAATAAAGGAATATAAAAGGGTTGATGTGTTAGGAGAAACTAATGGCAGATGTTAGTACACCTTTCTCACATACGGATTCAGCAAAAAGACACCCACCTTACGAGAAGGAAGCTTTCAGTGATCATCTAGCAGGGTGATTATGGCATCAGAGATGAAGACGAATACAAGCACAAACGACGATGAAGATGAATCCAAAACTCCAGAAGGAAGGAAAACCGAGATGTCTGGGAACTTAAAGAAGATGAGGATGATGAAGATGAGAGTGATTGAGAGAGGTCATGGGTGGATATGACTCTGTGATCAGAAGGAAGTTGGCAAGAGAGAAACGAAGAAGGATACACGAGATTTGATCTCTGATGAAAGTTGAACGAAGAAGGAGACAAGAGATTCGAGTTCTGATGAAGAAAGCGATGAAGATTTGGAGATTAAAGGTGCTTTATGTTCGAGGATTTTATCCTACAATGACTGGCAAAGAAGAAATAGAGATATAGACCGATGCTTATCATGCCTGGATAAAGCAAATAGTTTAGAAGTAACACAGTTGAAGATACAGAAGAGGAGAAACTGCTGAGAGGATCCCAAGAATTGGAGAAGAAGAAACTCTGAAAACTCAATCATACAACGGGTGGAGAAAATAAGTTTTGGTTATGAAGAATCAGAATGAACCAAATCAACAATCACGGTTACAGCTTCAACTGAACAATATCAAATGCAATTGTACCAGCCAAGGGGGGGTACCAGATGTTCCATATCCACAATCAGTTTCTGGACAGACACAGAATGAGAGGAAGAGGATGAGAAGACTTAGGAGGAGGAAGATTTCGGCTACACTTCCAGCAACTCTCAGACTTTACCTGGGATGGAAATGCGCCAGGAGAAAACAACAGAGGAAAATGAAGGAGCAAGTGAAGATCACCTGTTCTAGAAGAGACGAAGGGGGGTGTCCGCTGAGAGAATCGATTAGAGAAGAAGAGAAAATAGCTAACAATTGAAGTAAAAACAACCGACCATTGGAAGTGATAGTGAATAGGGGAAAACTTATCTGTGTTCAGCCTAAAGAGGTTAAACATCTCACTAATTGATAACTAATTAGGATTTGAGGTAGTAAAACAGTTACTTACTCTTAAGGTACTAATATTAGAAGATGCTGTTATGGCAGTGTTGGGAAGAGATGCATGGTTTGAATTGAATTGTACAATAAAATGTACACTAGACGACTGTCTATTAAGACAATCTGTCTGAAAAGTTAAAAGGGGTGACTATTATTCTGGGTTACATTCTTACACTAAGGGATTTCAGGCTAGGCTAAAAGGTGTTTAGTCGTTTTGCCAAGTCTGTGTGTAATGAGTCAGAAGCAGGTGGGGAACTTTCCCAATCACATATTCTACAAATTTGGTGGTAAGGGATTTTGTGAAAATCAGGGGAAAAGTTGTAAATGTTATGAGAGAAAAGATTAGATTAAAATAAGTTAGGAGTAGATTGGGGTTGAAGGAACTCTGAGACAGTAAGCTAAGTTTTAAGGTTAGTAGTAAGAGAGAGAGAACAGTAATGAATGACACTTTAGAGTAGGGAGATCAAGGTAATTATGGGTGTATTTTGTGTAATCAAAGGTTTGAAAGTCAGGGATTTAGAGAAAGGACTGAGATTTGGGGAAAAAGTGACACTAGTGGGGATAGATGGAAGTACAAGTAAAGAGTTCAAAGTCTTAGGGGAAAACTGGGGGAAAACTAGGAGTAACTAAGGACATTAACACTTCAGTTTATTAGAACAACAGGGAGAAGCAATTTAACTCTTTCAACATTGATAGTTATTAAAGTCATAAATACATTGCATTTGATTATAAGGGAATCAATACAGCACCAATGTTAGGGAAAAATACTTATTAGGGTTTAGGATGGGGACGTTCCTCCCATATGGAGAGATAATTATGGAGAATAAGTATTGTTATCAGGACCAGGAGTAGAAGCTGTTGCACCTAGTCAAAGGAGGGATAGTTTGTACAACGATATGAAGTGGAAGAGGTTAGGAGTGACTGTTCACTTATGTTGCGTAATGTTACAGAGAAAGGGCAGGGAGAATATATGTATACTTATCTAGTGCAAGCATTAGAAGTTGTTCCGGTTAGGAATTATTGGTTAAAGGGCTATGTAATTCATAAAGTAACGCTTATAATGGAAGAGTTAAGGTTTGTAGCCTCCACAGTCACCAAAGGAGTTCAGGAAGAGTAGATTACAGTCACTCCAACAGTAGATAAGACACAGAAGATAATGGGAACTTTTCCACTAGAAGTAATTAGGGTTGATACAGCAATTAAGTCAACTACTTTAATGGTAACTTTGGAAGGGATTAGTGATACGATGGCAATAGCAAAAGAGGGAGTATGACATCGACAACAACTTTTCTGAAATTAAATGGGGAATTTTAGACTCATGGGTTATGTTACGGATGGAGAGTGCTGTCAATGATAGTACGAATAGGGTTAAAATAGGAGAACAGATAGTAGTAGAGAGAATATAGATTCATCATGGAGGACAGGATGAGGTCTTTGATTTTGATGACAGACAGGGAGAGGTATCTGATCAGTACCGCTCGTTCTTCTGTTGTGGAAATTAGAGATAGATTAACTCATTCTGTAAGATCAGTGAGGAATCTTGAGGGTCCATGTCTGTTGAGAATTCCATCCCAAACATGTTAGACGGTTGCGCAGTCTCTGTCAGGTATGGGTCAGTCTTATGCTTTGTCATGACTGTGGTATTGGCAACAGTCATTGACAGATAAAATAATGTCGTTGTCAGAACAGTGATTTAAGCCTAGGTTTAATTGTTCTTGGTTAAATGAATTACCCTATGGGAATTGTTAAATGGGAAAGGAAAATCAGGTAACAACGGAACCCTGAAGTATTCAGGTGAAACATTGAGGGCTAAAAGTTGTTTTTGTTCTAATAAAACATATCAGGTAAAGGGTATGTTTATGGGAAGATTAGATTGGGATGTTATATGATAACTTTGGATGAGCATGAACATAAGGTTAGAGATGACAAATATAATGTAATTTTTAATATACCAGGGAGTAAGAAGAGCAGGACTTTGATGGTTAAACAATTGGCTTTTGTCTGACAATGTGACTATGGACAATTTTAGAGATATTTGGTGGGTTTGTGATGATAAAATATATATTCTTACATTATGGATGGACAGGATTTGGTTACATGTCAACGTTGAAGCTTCCATAGGAGGCTTTTGTTATTAAAAGAGGAGTAGCACCGAACACAGATCAATTTGAAACTAGAGTTCAAAATAGGATGAAAAGGGGCATGTCATAGTCTTCAAGCCTATCATTGAAGGATGAATCTAAGGGAGAAGGGGGGACTTTATTCATGGTATGGTGTAACATTTGGGAAGATCATATTGATAAATATTAGTTATACTTTGAGTCCAGATAGTTGGGGTTATAGATGCATTATAAGGGATGTGTTTGGGAGATCTGAGAAGATTTGGTTGCAAGATCAATTAGGCCAGTAGGGGCAGTGATGGGTCAGATTTTAGTTTCAGCTTTGATAACACTGTGTGATGTTTGTAATTTGTTACTGACCTTTGAGAAAGCTTTGATATTGAGATAGGTTGGAGAGTGATTCCTGGAGACAACACTCAGATGCCGGTGTTGACTGTTCCGGATCTGGAGGAAGATGGATGGACTACTGATGGATAAATATCATTTTGATGATTTTTCAATTTTTTTCAATATTGGGGTGATGTTGGTATGATTTATGAATCAAAGGGGGGAATAGGTTTATGTGATTCATACATCATTTATATATCATTTTTAAATTCTTAGGTGAAATTGAGGTAATTTGAAAGGGTTGTTTTGCAAAGGATACTGTTTGGTCGTTTCTTTTCTTTTCATTCCAGAAGCATGTGGGAGAACATATGGAGATTGAAATACTCAAACAAAGACAATATGAAGGGACAATATGACTGGAGGAGATGAAACAAGGAGGGTGTGGCCAATTTCATCATCAACAATCCATTGGAAGTCAAGACTACAGGGAGATGAAGTGTAGTGGACTACATTCCAGTGTTTGCAATGAAATATAGACATGTGTAATACATAATTGTGTAATAGTCTCAGGTATTAATTTTGTAGAATGATGTTTGATGTTATTGAATACATGTGAGGATCTTAGATGTTTTTGTTTATTTCGGTGAATGTTTAGGGACAGAGAGGCTAGGAAGGGAGAGTTTCATTGTCCGGTCCAATGGGTTGACCAGCCGTACAATGGATGTTTATGGATAGGATTTTGTTTGCAGGGGCTTACATGTGTATTTAATTGCATCATAGTTTCAAATGCATTTACATGGTTAATGAGGTTATCTGGAGTACCGACGGTGGTTGCCTGGGGCAGAGGGACCGTGAGAGAATTTTACTGTCTTGATTGATATGGATGGATGGCTGCCAGACAGTTTTTCGCTCTTACACTCCATAGAGATTTCTTCATATGCCATAGTAATGTATTCCCACTTCATAAACAGTTATTGCATAGAAAGGAATTTACGCTCTAGAGAAGAATGTTTTGGTTTAATGTTAAAGATACTCAATGAGATAAATTGTTACTTGTTATAATCTTATTCTGTTTGGTTTCGAGACGTTTAGGTTGTCTCGAAAGGGGGGAATGTAGTGTATTGACAATATGATGGTGTTAAATGTTGTTTAAATGGAACTGAAAGAAGGTTGATTTTTGGTATCAAGAAGGAAGGTTTTAGCGTGACGCCACATATGACAGACAGGAAGTGGGTTGTAAGATACGGGGATTGAACAGTAGAGGGAGCCATTCAACTCTTGGAAGGCTATATAAAGGGGGGAAGAACGGCGGAGAGTTAGAACGGCCATAGCAATCGGGGAGCCGTTCTCCGGACACCGCGGGTCTGTACCTATGCTGTAATCTTGTGGTTTGAATAAACCTTATGATCAACGTTCAGTATGAGCAGACTCCTTTTGTTCATCAGCAATAATTGCCACCATTCACCCGATACAACATGTGTTTCATTATCTAGTGCTCTCTCTGTCAGTGAATTACATTTTGAGTCATGTTTTGGCATGATTATATATCTCATTTCAAGTAACTAGCTGCAGGCTTAAAGAAACATTTCAATCATATACTTTGCACAGAAACCCAAATAAAAGCATGTATATAGAAAGAAGTGTGTGTGTCATGTCTGCTAGAATGGAAATTTAAAAACCATAGCTGCATATTAGCCAATACATATGGCATAGCCTACACATATAGCATACCTTGCAGTACAATTTACTCTAAACCGACAGTCGGCAAGGCCAAGGGACCGCAAACCCGTGGAGAGACGGCTGGGGAAGGGCCGACCCGCCACCGATGACCCCCGGTAGATGGAGACCAACGGAGGTGTTTTGAGTGTGGCGCCCGGGGGCACATTGCCTGGAATTGCCCTGCTGAACCAGGAGACCGAACAAAAAAAAAAAAGATACGAGCCGGCCGAAGAAGAGAGCGGGTACGACCCTTCGCCTGTACGGCCAGGACGCCACCGGTTAACCAACCTGACTCTACGGGTCCGGAGTCGGAGGGGGAGCCGGAACCCGAACCCCCTGGGGAACCACTGGAGGAGTAGCCCAGCCTCCCCCTTCTCGATTTCGAGGGGCCAGTCGAGACCCCCGTTTGGGGCCAACTGAGGGGACAATTCGGGACGGCCCAGTGGGGGGATCCGAATTTGAAAGCTGCCGCAGCCCAAGCGATAGTGGTGGACGGACAGCTACTTCCGTGGGTGAGTGACTGGCAATATTTCCAAATTAAGAATAACCTTTTGTATCAGGTTCGCGCCAACAGGGGGAACTTTGAGAGGTATTGTTGCTGACCCGACGGTATGTAGGAACCGTTCTTCAGCTGGGCCACACCCACCTGTTGGGGGCGCACCTGGGAATGGTGAAGACCCGGGAACAGGTCGCCGCCTGGTTCCACTGGCCCGGGATGAGGAGGGACGTGGAAGACTACTGTCGCAGCTGCCCGGAGTGTCAACTCACTGCCCCGAAAGCACACTTCCGAAACTCTCTGGTCCCCCTGCCGATCATCGGGGTGCCCTTTGAACGCATCGCCATGGACATAGTGGGACCCCTGGTAAAGGCTGCACGAGGACACAGGTACATCTTGGTAATAGTAGACTATGCCACCCGGTATCCCGAGGCCATTCCCCTACGGGCGGCGGTATCCAAGGGAATCGCCCGAGAGCTGTTCCACCTCTTTAGCCGGGTGGGCATCCCAAACGAGATCCTGACAGACCAAGTTACAGAGTTTATGTCCCGCCTCATGAAAGAGTTGTGTGCCCTCATGCAGATCAAGCAGATCCGGACCTCCGTTTTTGACCCGCAGACGGATGGGCTCGTCGAGTGCTTTAACAAAAACGCTCAAACAGATGCTGCGGAAGGTCATCGAGCAGGACGGGAGGAACTGGGACCAGCTGCTACCCCACCTAATGTTCTCAATCCGAGAAGTACCCACAATCCTCCACTGGGTTTTCCCCGTTTGAACTCCTCCCGGGAGAAGACGGCGTTCTCGACACCACACGGTCTGTACCAGTACCGGGTGCTCCCGTTCGGTCTCCACGGAGCCCCGCCCACATTCCAGCGACTGATGAACAGAGTGCTTCGACCCCACCAGCAGTACGCAGCGGCCTGACGGCCTATCTGGACGATATCACCCACAGCCGAGGTTGGGAGGAGCGCCTGACGGCCTATCTGGACGATATCACCCACAGCCGAGGTTGGGAGGAGCGCCTGACGGCCTATCTGGACGATATCACCCACAGCCGAGGTTGGGAGGAGCGCCTGACGGCCTATCTGGACGATATCACCCACAGCCGAGGTTGGGAGGAGCGCCTGACGCGCCTCCAGGCGGCCTATCTGGACGATATCACCCACAGCCGAGGTTGGGAGGAGCACCTGACGCACCTCCAGGCAGTGCTGGACGCGCTCAGACAAGCCAGGTTACTGAGGGGGTGTGTGGTTAAGGTTAGGGTTATTTAAGGTAAGAGTTAGGCATTAGGGTTAGCAGTGTGGTTAAGGTTAGGGTTATTTAAGGTTAGGGTTAGGCATTAGGGTTAGCAGTGTGGTTAAGGTTTAGGCATTAGGGTTAGCAGTGTGGTTAAGGTTTAGGCATTAGGGTTAGCAGTGTGGTTAAGGTTGGGGTTATTTAAGGTTAGGGTTAGGTATTAGGGTTAGCAGTGTGGTTAAGGTTAGGGTTAGGTATTAGGGTTAGCAGTGTGGTTAAGGTTAGGGTTAGGTATTAGGGTTAGCAGTGTGGTTAAGGTTAGGGTTAGGTATTAGGGTTAGCAGTGTGGTTAGGGTTAGGTATTAGGGTTAGCAGTGTGGTTAAGGTTATGGTTAGGTATTAGGGTTAGCAGTGTGGTTAAGGTTAGGGTTAGGCATTAGGGTTAGCAGTGTGGTTAAGGTTAGGGTTAGGTATTAGGGTTAGCAGTGTGGTTAAAATTAGATTTAAAGTCAGATTTTATGACTGTGGTACTAACCTGTGCTCTTAAGGGGAAAGTAATCTAAAAGCAATCAGATTACGTTACTGAGATAGGGTAATCCAACATGTGTGTTACTGATGACAATGTTGAACAGATAACTAGTAACTAATGGATTACATTTAGAAAGTAACCTATCCAACCCTTGATACAGTATGTACAATGCATTCAGAAAGTATTCAGACCCCTTGACTCTTCCTACATTTTGTTACGTTACAGCCTTATTTTAAAATGGATTATATTGTTTTTTCCCACATCAATCTACACACAATACCTCATAATGACAAAGCAAAATACGTTTAATTATTTTAGCAAATGAATTCAAAATAAAAAACTGAAATATTTCATTTGCATAAGTATTCAGACCCTTTACTCAGTACTTTGTTGAAGCACCTTTGGCAGCGATTACAGCCTCGAGTCATGTTGGGTATGACCCTACAAGCTTGGCACACCTGTATTTGGGGAGATTCCCCCATTCTTCTCTGTAGATCCTCTCAAGCTCTTTTCAGGTCTCTCCAGAGATGTTCCATCTGGTTCAAGTCCGGCCTCCGGCTGGGCAACTCAAGGACATTCAGAGACTTGTCCAGAAGCCACTCCTGCGTTGTCTTGTCTGTGTGCTCAAGGTCATTGTACTATTGGCAGGTTAACATCAAGGATCTCTCTGTACTTTGCTCCGTTCATCTTTCCCTCGATCCTGACTAGTCGCCCAGTCCCTGCCGCTGAAAAACATCCCTATAGCATGATGCTTCCACCACCATGCTTCACCGTAGGGATGGTGCCTGGTTTCCTCCAGACATGACGCTTGGAATTCAGGCCTAAGAGTTCAATCTGCCAGGTTAAATCAGATTTTATGACGGTGGTGCTAACCTGTGCTCTTAAGGGGAAAGTCATCTTAAAAATTACTGAAAGTAATGAGATTACGATACTGAGTTTGGGGAATCCAACAGTTACGTTACTGATGACAATAGAGCCGGGGGTAGTGTTTACCACGGCCACCAAGGCCACCACGCCTTCAGCAGGCTTGAAAAGTGGGATTGATCTGTTTGATCCATTTGTTTGTTTCAGTTTTCAGTAGTTGAATCCTTTGACGTATTGTTGACTTCAACATTTTTCATTTTCAACACAAATGCACTGGATTGGTTGAAGTCAGTCATTGGGTTAATTAGTTTAGCAATTTGTTCAAATCAAGCTTTATTTATACATTTAATTTGTTTATTTATCCAATTTTTTAAATTGCGTTTATAGGCTGCAAGTACGTTAAATTTAGTTGTTTTCAAGTCGTTGAAAAAACGACCTGAAAAATACATCCTTTCAACTTTCACTTTCAACCAAAATGTAGATTGGACATCGGGCATTGTCTTATTTTCAACGTATTTTCAATGACATTTTGCTAGGTGGGATAGCACAATATCAAAACACAGTTGTAATGTGACCAAATCAATAACCAATATGCAAAAACAGTTTGTGATACAGTTGAAGTCGGACATTTACATGCACCTTAGCCAAATACATTTAAACTCAGTTTTTCACAATTCCTGACATTTAATCCTAGTTAAGATTCCCTGTCTTAGGTCAGTTAGGATCACCACTTTATTTTAATAATGTGAAATGTCAGAATAATAGTAGAGAGAATGATTTATTTAAGCTTTTCTTTCTTTCATCACATTCCCAGTGTGTCAGAAGTTCATTAGTATTTGGTAGCATTGCCTTTAAATTGTTTAACTTGGGTCAAACGTTTCGGGTAGCCTTCCACAAGCTTCCCACAATAAGTTGGGTGAATTTTGGCCCATTCATCCTGACAGAGCAGGTGTAACTGTGTCAGGTTTGTAGGCCTCCTTGCTCGAACATGCTTTTTCAGTTCTGGCCACACATCTTCTATAGGATTGAGGTCAGGGCTTTGTGATGGCCACTCCAATACCTCGACTTTGTTGTCCTTAAGCCATTTTGCCACAACTTTGAAAGTATGCTTGGGGTCATTGTCCATTTGGAAGACCCATTTGCGACCAAGCTTTAACTTCCTGACTGATGTCTTGAGATGTTGCTTCAATATATCCACATCATTTTCCTTCCTTATGATGCCATCTATTTTGTGAAGTGCACCAGTCCCTCCTCCAGCAAGGCACCCCCACAGCATGATGCTACCAACCCCGTGCTTCACGGTTGGGATGGTGTTCTTCGGCTTGCAAGCAACCCCCTTTTCCTACAAACACAACGATGGTCATTATGGCCAAACAGATCTATTTTTGTTTCATCAGACCAGAGGACATTACCCCAAAAAGTACTATCTTTGTCCCCATGTGCAGTTGCAAACCGTAGTCTGGCATTTTTATGGCGGTTTTGGAGCAGTGGCTTCTTCCTTGCTGAGCGACCTTGCAGGTTATGTCGATATTGGACTCGTTTTACTGTGGATATAGATACTTTTGTACCTGTTTCGTTTGTACCTGTTTCCTCCAGCATCTTCACAAGGTCCTTTGCTGTTGTTCTGGGATTGATTCGCACTTTCCGCACCAAAGTAAGTTCATCTCTAGGAGACAGAACGCGTCTCCTTCCTGAGTAGTATGACGGCTGCGTGGTCCCATTGTGTTAATATTTGCGTACTATTGTTTGTACAGATGAACGTGGTACCTTCAGGCGTTTGGAAATTGCTCCCAAGGATGAACCAGACTTGTGGAGGTATACCATTTTTTTCCTGAGGTCTTGGCTGATTTATTTTGATTTTCCCATGATGTCAAGCAAAGAGGCACTGAGTTTGAAGGTAGGCCTTGCAATACATCCACAGGTACACCTCCAATTGACTCAAATGATATCAATTAGCCTATCAGAAGCTTCTAAAGCCATGACATCATTTTCTGGAATTTTCCAAGCTGTTTAAAGGCACAGACAACTTAGTGTATGTAAACTTCTGACCCACTAGAATTGTGATACAGTGAATTATAAGTGAATTAATCTGTAAACAATTGTTGGAAAAATGGCTTGTGTCATGCTCAAAGTAGATGTCCTAACCGACTTGCCAAAACTATAGTTTGTTAACAAGAAATGTGTGGAGTGGTTAGAAAAATTAGTTTTAATGACTCCAACCTGTACGTAAACTTCCGACATCAACTGTATATTTAAAACATAAAATGTACTATCTACACAAACATGTGCTGAAAAGTCATAGTCAATCGATCAATAATATAATAATACTTTTAGCAAAAATGTTTATTTTCAATTTACAATCTGTAGAAACAATGAGAATAGAAAGGTTCAGAACTTTTGTATGTATGTGTATGTATGGATGGATGGATGTAAATGTGTATGTATATGTGTGATATATATATATATATATATATATATATATATATATATATATATATATATATAAACAGGGGATTGGAAGTGATGCAGACAATTACATTGATGGAAGTTACAATCTATCTGCAATATTAAGCTGATCTACCCTATAAAAAAATTATTTAAAAAACGTGCCACAATAGTAATTAAATTACTGGTATTTTTGTTTAAACGAGCACCTTATTAAACTGCACAAGCACCAAAAACGCTGTTGATTTGACAAGTGGCAATAAGTCACTGATATCGATTAGGGGAGAAATCAGGTTGTACGTGCTGTTGAAACTAACACAACTAAAAAAAACACATGGAAATGGAAGATATCTTTTACCTCACTGGTTAGAGGACAACCTGCAGAAGACAGTCAGCTACATTTTGGAGTGATGCATTTCAATGTAAGGGTCCCCAAAACTAAGAAAAACGCAACACTTATTATATACTGAAATCAATTGCGCGAGAGGGGGAGATGAGGTTGCACGTCCTGTTAAACCTAATAGCTCAAAAACCACACGGAATCTGGGAATAATTTGTACATCACTGGTCAGAGGACAATTTGTAGAAAACAGCTAGCTACATTTTGAAGTGTTGCATTTTGATTCAAGTGGGTCGCCAACGGGGTAAGTGTAACGCAACACTTTCAATGTTAAAGACGTTCTACATTGTGACATTATTAATTAAAGTACTCCTACTAAAAATGTTAAAGACGTTCTACATTGTGACATTATTTCATTGATATCATGAAACAACTCCTTCATGTATGAATTTTCTGATGTTTAATCAGAGATATTTTACAAGAGAATCTCTTGTCACATTGATCACAGCTATGAGGTTTCTCTCCTGTGTGTGTTCTCTGGTGTGATTTTAAACATCCTGCTGAAACAAAACTCTTTCCACAGTCAGAGCAGTGGAAAGGTTTCTCTCCGGTGTGTGTTCTCTGATGTATTTTAAGACCACTAGCTGTAAAAAAAACTCTTCAAACATTGATTACAGCGATAAGGTTTCTCTCCTGTGTGTGTTCTCTGGTGTATAGTCAGCGGCCTAGATCCAGTAAAACTCTTCCCACATTGACCACAGCTATAAGGTCTCTCTCCTGTGTGTGTTCTCTGATGTACTATCAGGCTGTTTGAGTGACTAAAACTCTTCCCACATTGATCACAGCTAAAAGATTTCTCTCCTGTGTGTGTTCTCTGGTGTGATTTCAGGCTGTTTGAGTGACTAAAACTCTTCCCACACTGATCACAGCTATAAGGTTTTTCTCCTGTATGGATTCTCTGATGTATTTTGAGGGTTGCTAAACAGGTGCATCTCTTCCCACAGTCAGAGCAGCAGTGAGATTTCTCTCCTGTGTGTGTTCTCTGGTGTGATTTTAAACATCCTGATGAAATAAAACTCTTTCCACAGTCAGAGCAGTGGAAAGGTTTCTCTCCGGTGTGTGTTCTCTGATGTATTTTAAGATGGCTAGCTTTAAAAAAAACTCTTCAAACATTGATTACAGCTATAAGATTTATCTCCTGTGTGATGTCTCTGGTGTGCTTTTAGTAACTCTGAGCTTGAGTAACTCTTCCCACAGTCAGAGCAATGGTGAGGTTTCTTCCCTGTGGGTTTCTGCTGGTGTTTCTTGAGGTGTTCTGATGTGGAGAGACTCTTCTCTGCTTTGTCAGCTTCAAGATGTTGTTGAGGCTCCCCAGAGGATCCACGATAGTCACGTCTCCCTCCTGTGTGAACAACAAAGTCAGACAGATGGTTAAAGGTCCACAACAGCAGAAATCCAATTTATTTGAGCTAAAAGGTGATGACCATTATGTTGTACACCAATTTGTTTGGATGATTCTAGACAAAAAATCAGTTCTTAAAGTTGCTGAAACCCTAAACAGTTTGCCACACGACTTTTGAGGGAGTTCTTATAGGCTGCCAATTTCACCACCGTTGGGGAAAACTCAGGGGAGTTCTGGTAGGCTGCCAATTTCACATTTTACATTTACATTTACATTTTAGTCATTTAGCAGACGCTCTTATCCAGAGCGACTTACAGGAGCAATTAGGGTTAAGTGCCTTGCTCAAGGGCACATTAACGTCATTTAGCAGACGCTCTTAGCCAGAGCGACTCACAAATTGGTGCGTTCACCCTATAGCCAGTGGGATAACCACTTTACAATTTGGGGGGTAGAAGGATTACTTTATCCTATCCCAGGTATTCCTTAAAGAGGTGGGGTTTCAAATGTCTCCGGAAGGTGGTGAGTGACTCCGCTGTCCTGGCGTCGTGAGGGAGCTTGTTCCACCATTGGGGTGCCAGAGCAGCGAACAGTTTTGACTGGGCTGAGCGGGAACTATGCTTCCGCAGAGGAAGGGAGCCAGCAGGCCAGAGGTGGATGAACGCAATGCCCTCGTTTGGGTGTAGGGACTGATCAGAGCCTGAAGGTACAGAGGTGCCGTTCCCCTCACTGCTCCATAGGCAAGCACCATGGTCTTGTAGCGGATGCGAGCTTCAACTGGAAGCCAGTGGAGTGTGCGGAGGAGGGGGGTGACGTGAGAGAACTTGGGAAGGTTGAACACCAGACGGGCTGCGGCATTCTGGATGAGTTGTAGGGGTTTAATGGTTCACCACCGTGGGGGAAAACTCAGGGGAGTTCTGGTAGGCTGCCAATTTCACCACCGTGGGGGAAAACTCAGGGGAGTTCTGGTAGGCTGCCAATTTCACCACCATGGGGGAAAACTCAGGGGAGTTCTGGTAGGCTGCCAATTTCACCACCGTGGGGGAAAACTCAGGGGAGTTCTGGTAGGCTGCCAATTTCACCACCGTGGGGGAAAACTCAGGGGAGTTCTGGTAGGCTGCCAATTTCACCACCGTGGGGGAAAACTCAGGGGAGTTCTGGTAGACTGCCAATTTCACCACCGTGGGGAAAACTCAGGGGAGTTCTCGTAGGCTGCCAATTTCACCACCGTGGGGGAAAACTTAGGGGAGTTCTCAGAGGCTGCCATTAAAAATAGCCTCCATTTACAGGTTGCTTATGAGTGCATTTTACACTACTTTTGGATTATAATTGTAAGGCTCATTTGAACGTCCTGCTTAATATAACGTTTGTGTCATTGTCTCAAATCAACTGCTTTATACCTTAAAAAACATTTAAACTTCAACCAGTAAAATGCTCTTTGGCTAGCTTTGCTACCAGCCTGTTAATGAGCGTTAGCATTCAAGCTAACAAGTGCTGCATCCAAAATACATATTTTGCAACTATCACAACCAAATATGTGACCCAGTCTAGTAGTTACATATATTTAGAAAAGGAATACTTTCACCAAATTGCCAAAATGGATTCTCTGAACATTATCTCACCAGGTTACCTGATTAGGCACACCATTAACAGTATTACATTGTCTACTGTTGCTATTAAATATTTTATTAACTTAAAGTACTAAAGGTAGTAGATTACAATTAGGGAAAACCTAAAACCCAAAGACAAAACCAATATCTAGACCTAGGGCCTATATCATCAGATCCTCTGAGGAACTTTGGTTGAACAAATTAACCCCTTTGGGGCTGGACATTTAATGAACTACACGGCAGGACCTGGTCAATGACCTGAAGAGAGCTGGGACCACAGTCTCAAAGAAAACCATTAGTAACACACTACGCCGTCATGGATTAAAATCCTGCAGCGCACGCAAGGTCCCCCTGCTCAAGCCAGCGCATGTCCAGGCCCGTCTGAAGTTTGCCAATGACCATCTGGATGATCAAGAGGAGGAATGGGAGAATGTCATGTGGTCTGATGAGACAAAAATAGAGCTTTTTGGTCTGAACTCCACTCGCCGTGTTTGGAGGAAGAAGAAGGATGAGTACAACCCCAAGAACACCATCCCAACCGTGAAGCATGGAGGTGGAAAAATCATTCTTTGGGGATGCTTTTCTGCAAAGGGGACAGAACGACTGCACCGTATTGAGGGGAGGATGGAAGGGGCCATGTATCGCGAGATCTTGGCCAACAACCTCCTTCCCTCAGTAAGAGCGTTGAAGATGGGTCGTGGCTGGGTCTTCCAGCATGACAACGACCCGAAACACACAGCCAGGGCAACTAAGGAGTGGCTCCGTAAGGAGCATCTCAAGGTCCTGGAGTGGCCTAGCCAGTCTCCAGACCTGAACCCAATAGAACATCTTTGGAGGGAGCTGAACGTCCGTATTGCCCAGCGACAGCCCCGAAACCTGAAGGATCTGGAGAAGGTCTGTATGGAGGAGTGGCCAAAATCCCTGCTGCAGTGTGTGCAAACCTGGTCAAGACCTACAGGAAACGTATGATCTCTGTAATTGCAAACAAAGGTTTCTGTACCAAATATTAAGTTCTGCTTTTCTGATGTATCAAATACTTATGTCATGCAATAAAAAGCAAATTAATTACTTAAAAATCATACAATGTGATTTTCTCGATTTTTGTTTTAGATTCCGTCTCTCACAGTTGAAGTGTACCTATGATAAAAATTACAGACCACTGTATAACATTCTATTGGTTGCAAGAATTGTATATAATAATTTAAATTGAACAATTCTACGTTTTGAATCCGGCGTGGTTTTGCATGTCAGTTCATACACCATGTGCCATGGAATCGAAAATGTCTTCCCAACAATTTTGCATCTATACAGCACAGCTGTCAATTGTTATGTCCTTGAAACTGGTCTAAAAAAAAAATTCAACATTTTCTTTAACCAATTTTGGTCTTTAATGCAGGGCCGACTGTCACGCCCTGGCTCTGGGGACACTGTTATGTTGAGCCAGGGTGTGTAGATCTATGTTCCCTATTTCTATGTTGGCCTGAGTGACTCCCAATCAGAGGCAACGAGTGTCAGCTGTTTGCTGGTTGTCTCTGATTGGGAGCCATATTTAAACTGTCGGTTTTTCCTTTGTTTTTTGTGGGTTCTTGTTTCAAGTTGGTTGTGTTTGACCGTGTACTGTCACGTTACCGTCTTTGTTGTTTTGATCGCGTTTCGCTTAATAAAAGAGTATGTTTCCCTGCAACGCTGCGCCTTGGTCCTCATCTGTTCCTGACGATCGTGACAGAAGAACCCACCAAAACTGGACCAAGCAGCGAGTCGAGGAGCCATCGCCAGGGAGATCCCTAGCAGATCTCCGTGGCAGCCTCGACTGGGTCAAGCCGAGGGAAGAGCAGAGAGAGTGGACTTGGGAACAAGGAGCTGAATAGCGGGAGTTGGAAGCAGAGGAGCGAGAGTTGGGCGAGAATTATAGAGGCCTGGCCCACGGGGAGGAGAGAACCCCAGAAAATGTTTAGGGGGGGGCTCACGACGTGGACGACGGGGCAGCAGGAGGCCGCGATGGAGCGGTCCAGCGGGTGTGCAGAGGAGGCCGCCAGGTTAAGGGAATATCAATGGAAACATGATGCACCTGAGCTAAATTTCGAGATTCA